>NC_052507.1:75324238-75357078 GCF_014356525.2 Nilaparvata lugens
TTCCGACTCGAAATCGGGTTTCAAGTCCGAGGCCGTAGGCCGAGGACTAGAAAAGATTGAGAGCCGGAAAAACATTTTTGCCCGTGGTGCGAACGATATTTTTCGCCACACTACAGGTATTGCTGACGCCAAAAAGTTAGGCGGTTTTGTGGGTCTCTTGTGCATTCCAAAAGCTGATGTTGTCAAGTAGAGTTGTCATCTAGCTTGGCTAGGTGATGATTTTTAAATCAAAAGAGACAATAAATAGATGCATTGCATCAGCTGTGAGTAGGTTACACCATGTGACCCATGAAGCCGCCTAACTTTTTGGCATCAGCTATATAAGAAATAATAAATTAATAAGAATGTTTTATGATGGGGGGGGAACTTTGATGTCTCATATCTCAAGAACCAGACGTCGTAGGGTACTCAAAGTGGGGTGGAAATTTCCGATCTCACCCTCCTGAACACAATGCACCAATGGCACAGTGTCCAAACACATTTTCAAAAAGTTTTTTGCAAATGTAGACTATTTGTAAATTGTATTAATTTGAATTTGTAGTGTGTAGAGATGTATTATAATTATAATCATTAGGCTATAAACCTTGATAAAAAACCAAGATCATGAAAACTCTTTTTATTGACACATAGTATAAAAAACTCAATTTTATTCTTCTATTGACATATTAGGCTAACGGTATACAAAAAACAAACTGAACTTCTTACTTTTTTCAATATCAGATGTCTTTACAGCATTTAATTGGCATTTTCGTTTAATGATAATTATTGTTTACAAATCAAATAAACCTCGTTAATGTAGGTACATTTTGATCACAAATAACATTCCATAAATTTTCTAAAGGGCAGAAAAATACGATTTGATTGTTTATTTTAAATTTTTTTCAGGAAACTGCTTTAGCTGATGAAGGTGAATGCGAAAACTATGTCATAATAATATGGTCCAATCAAAAGTTTTCGAATGTGGTTAGCAATAACTTATTATCGGATGAGATACAACAAATAAAAAGGAGTTTCGAAAATAAAAAAATCACTTTGATAATTTATTTAGGATCAGATTTCGATACTGGGTGAGTTTTAATGCGCAAAAAATGATAAAAACTTATCAAGTTGAGATTTATTATTATCAGTGATAAAGAGTTTTCAGAGTGACAAGTTTTGAATTAGACACTTGCGAAGCATGGGTTACCTGCTAGTCTCTAATAAACTTACTGTTTATTGACCGAGCGAAGTGAGGTCTAAGATTTAAGTCGACGGTTTGGCATTTCTCTTAATGTTTAAATGTTTATATGTTTACGGCGAAACGCGGTAATAGATTTTCATGAAATTTGACAGGTATGTTCCTTTTTAAATTGCGCGTCCACGTATATACAAGGTTTTTGGAAATTTTGCATATGAAGGATAATATAAATGGAAAAGGAGCCTCCTTCATACGTCAATATTAGAGTGAAAATCAGACTATAGAATTATTCATCATAATCAGCTGTCGAGATGACTATAAATGCATGCCATGACGTATGTAATTCAATATCTCAATGTAACTTGGTAAAAATCTAGCAGCTGTGTAGACTATAAATTGCATGCCTCATTGAATGCAATTTTTATGCACTATCAAAATAATAGGATGCAAAGAACTTATAACAGCTCGTCTGGACGCCTAGATGTCTTCTGATTTTCTCGCGCTAAATTCCGGAAAGCGTTATATGATAATTAAATCTTGTGTAAGCATGATCTGATCAAATAAATAGTTAGTGTATCAGTGTGGATGTGCTTATGGTTTGGGACGTCGTTATAACTGCGCGAGGTCTACTGTTCACAGAACTACTAGTATTATTAGCTTAGAACAAAATTTCTAATAAATCTCAAGATTACATGACATTATTGAGTAGACTAGGAAGAAAGAGAATATAGGCCTAACCTGTCCCAAAAATGTAGGTGTAAATTCTGAAGAGGAAGTCTAATTTTAAAGTAAATCATTTTACCCAGCAGCTTGTATATTTTGTTGATAAATTGAATTATGCATTTATTAAGAGCTAATAATTGAAAGTCTTATTGTATAGATATACCCGTAACCTTTTTATTTTCTTTGAGGTACGAATAGTCACGGGTATCTATCCCATTATCAAATAATGTCCAAATCGTAATGAAAATGAAAAGGGTAATAGTAATGTTAGTAGCCTTGTTGAAAAAATCAACAAAATATTATAGCTATTTAATAAAATATTATGGTTTAATCATAATTACAATTTGTTTTTACTCACTTATTTACTGTTTCATAGGTCTGAAAAATGGGCAAGTCATGGTGGAGTCAGAAAAAAGAAAACAGCTCTTAGCAAGTAAGTTCAGTAGTAACTCATCACAGCTGACTTCTTTCAAGCTTCAATTTTTCGTACTTTTGAATAAAATAGGCTAAGTAGTTCTTTCAAGTTGATATCCTATTATATATTAAGCGAGTAATTTCTGTATGTCTGTTTATATTTTTATATCTGGTTATTTATGTTCAACGGATTTCGAAAACGGCTCTAACGATTTTCACGAAATTTGGAACATAGTAGGTTTATGATATAAAAATTCGATTGCACTATGTCTCATCCCTGGGAAAACTCGTTGAACAACATTAAAAGGGTAATTCATCCTCGGAAGAACAGATGATAATTTCGTCGTCTGAAGATGCGTGTGCCAGTGTGGGAGATCAGCTGTGTAATCATTCAATCAGCTTACCTTATCTCGCGAGAAAAAATATCTAGAAATTTTATCAAAATAATCTGATTTGTTGACATAACATGGTTTATCTAATCACTCTAAATTAGAGTATAACGTAATATTCAAAGTTAATCGTTATTTTACAGTTTTAAGTGATTAGTGAGTGTTATTTTGTTATTCAATTTGGTTTGTAAACAATCCAAATTAGAACTCTTCTGTTTTTAAATATTTTGACTAAAAATTGGACCTGAATTCAAGTGTATGAAACATAACCTACTTTTTGGACCATTTACTGTATAGTGTATAAATCAAAATTCGGGGAAGAAACAGTTTTGGGCTGTGCCTGTTAGTCCTTCCCCAATAATTTTGAAGAATTGTGTTCTGTTTATCATAAATAAATAACAAGCGTAGCTCGGTGCCCGATATTTCTTTATAAACGGTTATGAAACCTCGAACTTGAGTGAAAATCATCAACTGTATTAAAAATTTCGAAGGTTTTATGAAATCTTGAATTGTTTGTATCATACAATACTTTTAATGCTGAAAGTCAATCTTACCTTACCATTCTGATGAAACTCAACTTTTGTGAATAGTCCAGTCAAATGGTCATTTTTCAGGAATTAGTCCTGAAATATCTTTCTCGGTGGTTTTATAAGTATTTTGGCGCGCTGAATTTGCTGATACTCCAGAAAAATACTCTTTTTTGAAAATCTGTAGCTCCAAAACCAGTAATCGTACAATCCTGCGCGACCACTCAATTTATTGGATATTTTATTGCCTTTAATTTTGTAGAGAATGCTTTTTTAAGTAAAACCTGAGGTTTTTGAAGAAATTGAAGAAAGCCCCAAAATGTGTGAGTTTTTAGGGGTGAAGCCGCCTCTGGCGTGTCAGCAAATTACAGGTTCGAATTCAGCGCCCCAAAATACTTGTAATACCGTCGAGAAAAATTCTTTCGGGGCTAATTCCTGAAAATGACCATTTGACTGGACAATAATGGCTTTCACAAAAATTGAGTTTCATCAGAAAGGTGATGGTAAAAGAACAGATACCAACATAACAAAAATGATGATGCTGAGGAGGGGAAATAGGTTGACCGCGTGAAGAATTAACATTAAAAAAAACCACAAAAACTATTACTCAAAATGAACAACAAATTAGGGGGGTAATAGCATAGAGAAACAATAGCGTAAGTAGATATCCCATGGTATAGGGCGTTTATGTCGCAACTTTTTCTGTTATCTCAAGTCGATTACTGTCGATTATTGTTGATTTTTACTGTTTTGTTGGGGTAAGAGTGTATGAACGGCACAATATGAGAGACTACCAGCGTCATAAAGCTTCACAGGAAAGAACTACGTGGACTATCGGCTTGAGATAACAGTAAAAGTTGCGACATAAACGCCCTATACCATGGGATATCTACTTATGCTATTGTTTCTCTATGGTAATAGTTAGTAGGCAAACAGGTAATATACCTTTGTGCTTAATTTCTTCTGAAGGATAATATAATTATTTTGTAAATTTTTCATGTTATGTAGAATTATGGGACAATAAAGAAGTTTCAAAATCAAATCAAATTAGTGATAACCTGTGACCATTATTATAAGTATCCCGTCTGGCGGTTGTCTTATGTGTGTTTAATATAATGTGTGCGTAAATGTGTGTTTGTACAGGGCCCGGCATAAAAACCTGACGATTTTTGAGGGATAATAACTAAAGTGTCTCTCGTACAATTGAATCATATATTATATCAAATTTTGCAATTTTTAGTGAATTACATAGATTACTCACAAAGGTTTTTATTTGTAGATTATGTCATCCAAATGATTCCCGTTACTTTTCACACACTCACTTAACCTTATTCTAAAATTTACCATTGCTCGCTCAATCATCACTTGTGGAATTGCTTCAATTTCTCATTGTCTGACTTCCTTAAGTTCTGTGGATTATTGGCTGCTCAATAACGGTAATTTTGTTTATTCACAAATCCCGAAAAATGAAAATGTTCCTCGTCACTTGAAACAATAACGGCATCCTGGTGGAATTTTTTGAGAATGATCTCGCAAGCGGCTTTGCAATATGCCCAATAATTTTCTTCAAGTTGTTACACTAACATTATCTTATACAGATGGAATTTTAAGTGGGAATGAAGAATTCGTCGTACACTTCGATCAGAAATGGCTAGCGCAACAGCATGTTTCGCTGCTGAGCGTCGTGGAGACCGTGTAACAGCTACTCAGGCGTTTTTGAGGCGTTCTCACGGTTCGTTTTTGTCCTCTTTGTTTCGTTTTTAAAGCGGACAACGTGTTTCTGGAATTCATTACCCACAACAAGATCGTATTCCTACTGGGAACAGGCGCGTGTCGATTCAAATTATTGAAATGTCTGCGACATAAACGCTGTGTTAGAATAACTGAGTCATTATTTTTAAAATAAGCTTCAATCACAATTGCTCGATTTTCACTTGACCACGACGTACTGGCTACTGAAATGGCATGAATAGATCTGTCGATTTACAACATTCCCGCCTTTTCAATGACAGTGGTTCAAACATAACAATTACTACAAAATCTTCAGATTAATATGCCGGTCCCTGTAGTGTGTCAACTTGAATAATAAAGCTTCCTTTCTATCTCTATTCTATTCTATTTTATGTACCATACTTATTAATAAATGTATTATTTATCACAAGTTTGTGTATTATTTGTTTATTGCGGATGATGCCCACATAAGCGTGTGGCCTGTGCGTGGGTAATGGATGTTTTTGATGAGATGATCAAAAGTCCATGACACCGGCGGGATTCGAACCCACGAACCAGGCGGTGCTAGCAGTCTGAAGTTGGTAACGCTCCTGACCACTAGACCACTTTGAAAGTTTAAGATTTTTTATCTCTTTTCTGTATAGGGTTACTTTTAAATAAATAGAAAGAAAAATAAAAATCTTAGTAGGCCTACCCTTTTTGAAATATTCAATCACAACATGTTTCGGACATTGATGCCATTCTCAAGTGATTTGATTTATTTTTTATTTCTATTTTTAATATTTTTGTTTATTTTCAGGGATAAGATGGAAATGGAATTGGTTCGGCTGCAATTTGAACTTGATTGCTCCTACAGGTTGATGAATACTAAAGCTGAGCTTGCAAAGTTCATAACTCAATTCACCAAATCGATATCGGAAATTCCATACAGGTGACTTGCCTCATTTCAAAATCTCCTCTTATTCAAAATCTAGGATATTTCTTATTTATTTACATTTACATAAATCAAATATATGATCAGAAAAGGACCAACAGGCCTAGACCAAAACTGTTCCCTTTCCGAATTTTGAAATATGTCTAAACGTAGGTTATGTTGCTTCACTTTGAATCAAATTCCGAGATAATATGAAGATATTGTCATCTGTATTCAGAAACTGTACAAGTGTTCATAGATACAATATATTGTATAATCGAAGATAGTATTAGCCTACCCCAAAGTTAGTTAAACTTCATTTTTTTCATACAAGTTGAATGAACTTAAAATATTTAACAACATCATTAGAATCAGTGATCTATTCGCTATAAGTGCAGATAATTTTAAAGTTCTAATTCAATCTCAAGGGGATTAAACGACGATGTATTTGAAGCTACAGTGAATAAACTAATAGCCCAGTCAATAAAGGTTTTTTCGATCCGAGAATTAAATATCCAATCCATTGATGTATATTGTTATGTATTTGATTTGACGCTGTGGAACGGGAAACAGCAGATTCGGTACGGTGCGGCTGACTCTCTTCACCATAGTAAACAGTAAAATAGTACTGCTTTCTAAGTTGCATCTTATTTACACTATGGGGCTCGAAACAATCAATTTTGTCTATTGTTTTGACTTGCGCTGAAACTAAATTTACACTTTTTAGTTCTCTAAATTCTGAATATTAAAATGTTTGAGATTCAACCAAGTTGATTACAGCAATTTATTCAGCTTTCATTCAGCCAGTTCAGGAAATCAATATTTTTCTGCGTGTATTATAATGCCACTATTACAATACGGTCATCATATTGCTGTCTATGTTTTGAATGAAAGGTGATAATTAACTCATCATTTTGTTGTTGTATATGAGCTTAATCATGCATTCTATGACATACAATGATATTGTTTGCAACCGATAAAATTCATACTAGACATAATATAATAAATTAACAATATGTAGCAAACTAATTTATATAATATACATAAGTATTATTATTCATTGTAAATTTTAAATTGAAGTATCTATAAAAAATGTTCAAAGTTATCATTATTTTACAGTTCTAATGATTAGTGAGTGTTATTTTGTTATTCGATTCGGTTTGTAAATAATCTACATTCGACCTATTTTGTTTTAAAATGATTGGACTGAAAATTGGACTTATTCAAAAATGTACCGGTATGGAACACAACCTATTATTGTTGTTTATTGTTTTTGAAGGGACGGATTCAGGATCAAAAGGTTCAAAGAACCCCAAACGTCAACCGGATGTTATTGTGTGTCCAAGTAGTATGTTAGTTAGGCAAACCAATACCTATGTCCTTTACAAGAACCAGAAGTTTTTCCCTAAGCTAATATCCCATTCATCACCTGGTTGCAATCCTTGTCGCAATCCAGTGTGATATGCTTGGCAGTTTCTTCAGACTGATTAGTCCACGTGACCTACGTGACTTCCACTCCTGGCCTCTTTGAGGGGTCCTTCCGCTGAGGAGCCAAGAGGAGCCAAG
Organism: Nilaparvata lugens; assembly: GCF_014356525.2. Classification (NCBI taxonomy): domain Eukaryota; kingdom Metazoa; phylum Arthropoda; class Insecta; order Hemiptera; family Delphacidae; genus Nilaparvata; species Nilaparvata lugens. The sequence goes on from NC_052507.1 coordinate 75,331,679, forward strand.
GAGCAAAGGAGTCAGGAGCAAGAGGAGCCAAGTGCATATAGGGCGCCCGGCCACCCTAATCTCAGCCTCTTGACCCACATTTGTGCCTGAAGTTTCACCCATCACTGGCCTCTTGTGTTTTTTCTTTTTGCCCCTCAGAAACTTAGCAGGGTTATAAGTCTCACCTCTGCCAAGAAGTTTTGCCTAAATGGCCACCATTCTTTGAGCAGTGGTGAGTTTTGGCCTCTCCACCCACAAATTCGAGACCTACGTGAGTTCCACTCCTGGTCTTTTTGTAGGTCCTTCCGCTGAGAGAGGGAACGCCAAACTGCCTCTAGGGCGCCCGGCCACCCTCGACTCAGCCTCTTGACCCACATTTGTGCCTGGAATTTCGTCATCTCTGGTCACTTGGGTTTTTCTTTTTGTCCCTCAGAAACTTAGCAGTGTCAAAAAGCCTCACCTCTCCCAAGAAGTTTTGCCGAAATGGCCCGCCCTTCTTTGAGCAGTGGTGAGTTTTGGCCTCTACCCCACAAATTTGAGACCTACGTGAGTTCCACTCCTGGCCTTTTTGTAGTCCTTCCGCTGAGAGAGGGACACCAAAGGCCTCTAGGGCCGCGGCCACCCTCGACTCAGCCTCTTGACCACATGTGTGCCGGAATTCGTCATCTCTGGTACTTGGGTTTCTTTTTGCCCCTCCGAAACTGCCCTGATGGGGCAGACCGGGGTTTGAACGCAAGGCAACTTCTGGAGTTGCCTTGAGGTCATTTTGTGTCGCCTCCTACGACAAGCTGGATGCTGTGGGGAATTCTGGTTTTTCAACACAGTCTTGAGTACGATGATCGACTCAAAGCTCCCCCAACCCACAGGGGGTAACACAAACCTACTTTTTGGACTACCGTATTCATTATTTATATCAAAATTCGGGAAGAAAAACGGTTTTGAGAGTGCCTGTTGGTCCTTCCCCAATCTTTGTGTCAATCCATCACCGAAAAAAACTTTAGAAAAATGTCAACCGATAGCAAGTCAAAGTGGAGGTGCATTTCGTGTAAAACGCCGGTAAACAGGTCAGAAAACAACGCAGTGGTGGAGGGAGGAGGGGTTCCTTCAACGTCGCAGCCAACAACGGCTTCCTTATCTCAGGTAGACCTACAAGCTATCTCGGCTATCGTGAAACAGATAATACAATCTGAACTGTCTCCTACTTTCTTGAGTGATTTTGAAGAAATTAAGAAATCCGTTACTTTTATATCGTATGAATTCGATAGTCTTAGGAAGGAGCTTACGAACTGTAAAGATGATTTGAAAAAAGTTAAAAACGAAAATGCCTCTCTAAAAATGAATATTTCCTCTCTAGAAAAGCAAGTTTCCGATCTCGAAATGTACAGTCGCCGCGATAATGTAATAGTCACTGGTCTCCCAGAAACTAAAAATGAATCAATCCATGAGATCTTCGATTCATTATCAAAAACACTAAAAAGTGATCTTACCTGTAGGGATTAAGTTCAGGACATAGATTACCGGTTAGGGAAAGGGAAATTGTAAGCCTATTATTTTCAAGTTTGTAAGGAAACAAGACAATTGGCGTGGATGTCGCAGTTCAAAAAATTATCTGCCTTGGATCCTGGTTTGCCTGGAATCTCCACAAAAACGGTTAATAAATCGTTACCGGATGGAAGAGTAAGCGTTTTTCATCACCTGACTCAATCTGTCATGAATTTGCTGAAGGAAACGAAAAAGGTCGCAGCTGACAAGCATTATCGTTTCGTCTGGATAAACGATGGCAAGATTCTGGTGAAAAAGGATGAGGGTAGGAACAACAAAACTTTTGTCATTGACAATGTAGCGGACCTGCAAAAACTATAAACTAATATGAACCGTTTTTAACTCATAAGTTTTAATTTTCCTCCTTTCTTATGACGAATATTCAAGATATCTTTGCATTATATGATTCTGAAAATAATACAACTGAAGTAGTTGAAGATTATTTAAATTATGTACCACAGTGTGAGGAGAAAGAGATTCACTTTTTAAATATATATTCAATGAATATCCGTAGCTTAGGTAAGAACTTTGATGAATTCATATGCACTCTTGAAAACTATAAAACTAAGCACGACATAATATTACTTACAGAGACTGGTGTAATGTTAATATACCTTTATGTATAATATACCGGGTTATAAAGTAGTGAATAAGAACTCTATTTTGAATAAATGTGATGGCCTATGCATATATATAAAGGACTCTTGAGTTTTGATATATTAGATTGCAATATTAGAGAGTGTAATTCTATAGTATTAACGTTGTAACACCTAGTGGTAAAAGTTTAAATATTATAGGGATATATAGATCTCCAAATGGAAATGTATCAAACTTTCTGGAGAGTATGGATGAGTATTTGAGTAACATTCCGGAAGATGTCGATGTTGTTTGGCAGGAGATATAAATTTAAACTTATGTTCAAATGATAAAATGACTAATGATTATTTAGATATAATGAACGGAAAGGGTTATAAACCTTATATTACCGGGCACACAAGAGTAACAGAGAATTCTAAATCATGCCTAGATCACATTTTTCTTAAAAATTCTGATAAAATTATTAAGTATAAAATAGGAAAATATTAAAAAAACCAACATAACGGATCACTTTTCCGTTTCACTTAATTTGGGATATATGGGTAACATAAACAGAATAAAAAGTAGAAAAGTTACTTACAAAAAATTAGATTACATCAACTAAAAGAATGTCTGTCCCAAGAAAATTTGTTTTCCGAATTCAAAGATAATAACTGTGAGGTAAATCTGATGGTATCATCTTTTGTGGATACACTGAATAAGTTCATGATGCATCCTCTAGGGAGATAACAATATCACACAAAAACAAACCTTGAAGCCATGGATGGTTCCAGGACTAATTAACGCGATCAATAAAAAGGATAAAATGTACAAAAAACTAAAAAAAGAGCCATTTAATAATAAATTAAAAGAAGATTTAAGATTGTATAAAAACACTTTGAATAAATTGATAATTACAACAAAAATAGCTATTATACAAATGAAATAAATAAAAATAGTCAAAACCCAGAACTCTCTGGAAATGCATAAATGATATTATAGACGAAAGTAATCATGCTAATGAAGACATAAAATTGGAAGCATCGACATTGAACAGGTTCTTCGCGGAAGTAGGTATGAGACATGCAGAAGCTATAGATATCAGTAGGAATGAAGAGGTTCTGCAATTTAATAACTATGGTACCCTTCAAAACTCATGGTTTCTAACTCCAGTTGAAGCTTCAGAAGTAGAAGAAGTCATATCTAAATTGAAAAATAATGCTAGTCCTGGGACAGATAACATTCAAACTTCACTTTGAAACAAATTGCTCAGTATATAGCGGCGCCTCTAGCTGATATTACTAACAAAATTTTTGTAACAGGTACTTTCCCTGATCACTTCAAAATTGCAAAGTTGAAACCAATATTCAAAGGGGGTGACAAGACTAAACCAATAACTACAGGCCAATCAGCCTTTAAGCAATTTAGCTAAAATTGTTGAAAAACTTATTAAACTACGGTTAATCAACTTCTTAGACAAATACAATGTTATAGAGAAACAGCAATTTGGTTTTCAAAGAATAAAAGCACAGAAGACGCATTGTGTAGTTTTGTGAATCAGATTAGTAGTAATTTAAACAACAGAAATAAAACCATGTCAATATTTTAGACTTATCAAAAGCTTTCGATACAATACCACATGAAACCCTTTTCAAGAAATTACAAAAAATAGGAATAAGGGGAATTACTTTAGATTTATTCAAAAGCTATTTACAGGATAGATCCCAAATATTGTACTTAAATTCACAGAAAAGCACCTTAAACCTCAATTCTTATGGCCTACCTCAGGGTACAGTCTTATCCCCTGTTTTCCTCATCTATGTTAATGATCTTTTGAAATTAAAATTGAAAAATGGCAGGATGTGTCATTTGCCGACGATACAGCAATAATCTTTAATAGTGCTGATTGGCGGAGCTTGTTTAGTAATGCAGAAAGTGATCTATTGACAGTAAAAAGATGGCTTGACATAAACACCATGAGTTTAAATATAAATAAAACAAAATACATAACTTTTTCACCAAATTCAACAGGAAAACCAGAAAACCATTTCAAGCTGAGACTGCATTCACTTTGCTCAAATCTTCAAATATGTAACTGCCCAGAAATAGAAAAAGTGAATAATACTAAATATCTTGGAGTAATAATTGATGAAAACTTGAAATGGCAGCCTCACATTTCTTTTCTGTGTAAAAAACTAAAATATATTTCTTATAAATTCCATAAAATTACAAATACTGAATTTAAATCACTTAAAAACTGTTTATCATGCCATTGTTCAATCAGTTTTACAATATGTTTAGTAATATGGGGTGCTGCATATGATGTGCACATGGAAAATCTCTTCATCATTCAGAAAAATATAAAAGACCATCTTAACAAACCAAGGTTATACCCAACAAATCTAATTTTCAAAGATTTTGATGTTTTTACCGTGAGACAACTCTATATCAAAGTCCTGTTAAAGTACCTAATGAAAAATAAAGTATCTCCCAAAGCTGAACAAGAACCTTATCATTTCAGACCAGCTGTAATAGAGAAATACAAAGTTTATCCTACAAAACTTTCATTGATCAGAAGGCAGCTTATTATACGAGCAGTAAACTGATCAATGAAATACCTTTTGATTTAAATTTAAAAATTAATAAAAAAACCATGAAAGAGTGGATTAAGAGGGAGTATTTCTTTTCCTTATCAAGCATAGCATTTTAAATAGTTATTCATTGTTTTTTGATCTCTGTATTTTTTCTGCTCTTGGAATGTTTGTTTGATTTTGCTGATTCTATTGTAATTGTTTATTTATCAGTTGAATTTAAAACTAAATTTTTAGAATTATTTTCGAAATATTATTTATTTTTTTTTTTTCGTTATTTTGCAACTCTCACCAGCGGGCAAAGAGTTTTTTCTTTTTGCTGGTGATGCCTAGTTTTAAAAATATTTTATTAAGAGTAAAATCATATATTATTCTTATTTTATTTAGTTTTATAATATTTTGTTTACAAAATGAAATATGTTTATTGTTTTTATATTTTTAAAATTGGTCAAATTATGAAAAATTTGTAATATATGAATATAATTAATTTATGAATTGGCAATAAATAATAAATAATAAATAAATAAAATAATTTGAAATAATACGTTCTGTGTATCAGTAAATAATATATACAATGCTTTTTGCGTCTATGCTTTTGTACTCCGGAGCGAAGCTGTTGCCCCGATATTAATAGATATCATGTTATTATTATTGTGTGTTTGTAGGAGAGAGAAACAGCGACAAGAACAACAGCTGGCGGGCTGGCATCAGATGATTCGCGCGGCGTGTGCGAGTGGACAAGGCGAGCAACGGACTCAGTCAGCGTGGAGCAACAGCTGTTGCAATTCAACAACTGCAATTGCATGTAGAGACGAGATCACCAGGAGATCCCCCACGCCACAAGCGCTTGTCAAGGTCAGTTGCTGTAGGACTTCCTAATATACTAGTAGTTCTGGGAACAGAAGACCTCACGCAGTATTCTCATCCCAAGTACCTGATTGAAACTATAGACCTTATGGAAATCAGCAATAGACTGGCTTCTCCACACAACTGTGTAATCACTTGTCAGCTGATTTATATGAATCTATCTATTATAAGGTTATAGTTTCAATCAGGTACTTATGGATAAGAATATTGCGTGAGGTCTACTGTTCACAGAACTACTAGGAAGTCCTTTTATTTATATAAAAAGCGAAATGGCACGACTAACTGACTAGTTCTGCGAGTGAGTGAGTGAGTGAGTCAGTCAGTCGACTGACTCACTCACTCACTCATCACTCGCAGAACTAAAAATCTACCGACCAAAAACGTTCAAATTTGGTAGGATGTTCAGGTTGGCCCTTTAGAGGCGCACTAAGAAATCTTTTGGCAATATTTTAACTCTAATGGTGGTTTTCAAGGGTTTAAAGTTCGTCTTTTAGCATGTATATTCTTCTTAGTCCTCTTAATTATAATTGAAAAATGTTCATACCATATGTTAATATAGCTATAATCTAGAGAGAGTACCTCTTCGAAACAGTTGGTCACTGGTAACTAAATTAATAATTTTGTCAGGTTGCATTAATTTGAGTGACTTTGTTAGGTTGGCACAAGTTGAATATTGAAATGCATTTGCGGAGAAATTGATTGGGCACTGCTTCTTCAATCAGAGCTATTCCTGGGAATATTATATTACAGCCGTCAGGCTCGCTTCGCTCGCCCATACGTTTTAGCCAGACGTTTAGTCTGGACCCCCGACTGGATCGTTCCTAACATATGATAAAAATGAGTCAAATGGGAAAATGCAGGCGAGCGAAGCGAGCCTATGATCTCATTCTCGGACGATCCAGTCGGGTGTCCAGGGGGCGGAGCTCCCGACTGACGGATACGGGGAGCGAAGCGAGCCTGACGGCTAGTAATTCTATAGTCTGAATTTTACTCTACTATTTGCGCATGAAGGAGGCTCCTTTTTCCTTTTATTATCCTTGAAATGCAAAATTTCCAAAAACCTTGTTTACACGTCGACGCGCAATTAAAAAAGGAATCTGTCAAATTTTATGAAAATCTATTACCGCGTTTCGCCGTAAATGCGCAACATATAAACATTCAAACATTTAAACATTAAGAGAAATGCCAAACCGTCGACTTGAATCTTAGACCTCACTTCGCTCGGTCAACTATAGTGAGGTCCACGTTATAATGGCAGTGCAGAAAGATAGGAGAACAACGTTGCCGATCCTCTGTCTTGTCAATGCCTTCTATATACGGTAGCTGATGCAGGTTTATTGATGTAATATTAACGGTTCATCCTCGTTTAAAATAATAAATTATATTTTTTATTGAGCATTAAATCATATTTTTCAATAATTTCATAATGAATTTTCATAACTAACTTTTTGTGTAGTTGAGAAATTGATAGCGTGGTAATATTATTAATGACTGAAAAAGTCTAAGAAATTGTCAAAAACCACAGATTTATTGATACTTAGAAAGACCGGTTCGGTTATTACACCATTGTCCAATCTCTAATGAACTGATAAACTCAGTTCAGTAAATTTACATTCTGATAAAATTCAGATCGTTCATCAGAGATTGACAATGGTGTATAACCGAAAACCGATCTTTCTAAGTATCAATAAATCTGGTGGTTTTGACAATTTCTTAGTCTTTTCATAACTAAGATGAAATATTTTGTGTTAATTTCAATATCGGGGCACCGAGCTTCGCTCGTTATTTTATTTATGATAACAGAACACACAATTCTCTAAAATGATCGTGTTTTATTTCACAGCTGGCTATACGTCATCTTATGAATTTCGGGGATGCGATATATGATTTTTCACATACTCACTCGCTCACTCACTTTTTTACTATCATAGCGGTTTCAGCCAATGATGAATTATCCTTTTAATGTCGTTCAGCGAGTTTTCCCAAGGATGAGACCTAGTGCAATCAAATTGTTATATAATAAACTACTATGTTCCAAATTTCGTGAAAATCGTTAGAGCCGTTTTCGAGATTCGTTAAACATACATAGCCAGATATAAAATAACCAGATATATAAATACAGAAATGCTCGCTTAATATAATAGGATACTGGTAAGGTCCACATTATAATGGCAGTGGAGAAAGATACGAGAACAACGTTGCAGATCCTCGTTTTGTCAATGCCTTCTATAGACGGTAGCTAATACAGGTTTATTGATGTAATATTAACGGTTTATTCTCGTTAAAATAATCAAATATATTTATTAAGCATCAAATCATATTTTTCAAATTTTAATGAATTTCCAAACTAAGATGAAATATTTTGTGTATTAATTCTATATTGTGTGCTGACCTTTTTAAAGGTGATAAAGAAGATAATTTTGATAAAATTTAGAATTTAGAAATAGGCCGACACATCTAGAAAATACCTGAATCTATACCTAATTCATGCAGGTGAAGTGCTAGAGTCAAGAAAACTTCAATTGAATCTTGCCATGCCTGTTTAATAGGTTTATACTATAGAATAACACTACAATTTGAATAATTGAAAAATACAAACAGCTTCAATAAACATTGGCAACTAAAATCAAACAACAGAAACAACAATTTCATGTTACTTTGTTGACATTCTTCATCTGATTCGGGGGGCATTACTATCCCCTTTTAGATAGCAATACGTCACAAAACCAAACAATATCAGTCATCAAATAACAAGTTAATTTCAACATAAAATTACTCAAGAAAGAAAAGCCGTTGAACCCAAGTTTCGTCGATAGTAACCCATATAACCCAATTCATAATAATTTTGAATCCCCACTTTTGATTGACATTCTCGAATGAACCTTTGGTTCACTACACTGCACTTTCGTTGGTCTGTACGTTGCTTTATCGTCGGGGTACAGTACCTTGTTTTGGCGCGTGAACTTTTACCGGTTGAATTTGGCTTGACGGCGACGTCCTCTTACGTCCCTAGACTGTCGTCTGAATGGGTGTCTTGAAGTGGGGGTACATAAGTTGCGGAACCAAAGGGGTGGTAGTACAAGAAGTTGGTTTGGGGACACACATGAACCGCTGTAAATAAATGTATTACAGCATAATTTCTAACTCTTCCTACAATTCATAAAAGCTAAAACAGGAGTTTATTCTGTATTAATTTAGATTTTATCTTGACGTTCTGATTTCATTCTCAAAATTCAACAGATTTAAAACAAATTTACTTACCAGAGTGTCATTAATATACAATGCAACATTTATGAAAACCCCGTAATAAATTAATATAATGCTTTTAGAAAATGAATACTTCATTAATTATGATGTTAAACGTTATATAAATTGATATAATACTCTAGAAAAGGAATAATTCAGATTGAAATGATGCTAACTTATATGATCTTTTTCGTTGGTTGCGAAATCGAATATAATTTTCATATAGTAGCTCGGCTAGTATTGTTGGAAACTTGTGCGCTAGCCAACATTTATTTTATTTATTATTTATGAACTATAGGACGCCAATCCAAGTGTAAACAACGGGCATTCGCCCAAAACTGCTCAGAACCTTAATTAAAATGAACATTCCAGAGTTTATGATTTGATTACCTACAAATACAAGTCCAAAAACGAGTATCAACTAGAATTATGAATTTAACCAAATAAAACAAGACACTTTATAACACAATAAAAGAAAAAAATATTGAAAATTTCACTTTAAGGTAAAAATAATGTGCCTTATAAGATTCATCTTGTAGATAGTTTTACCTTTAATTAAATAAAATTAGTAGGCACATAGAAATAATTTAAATTGTATTAAAATTTGAACATTCATTAATATTAATTTCCTGGAAAAGAAAAACTTTCTTCTTCGTCTATTAAGATTTCTATCATAAAAATTTACTAAATCATTCGAAAGCCTTAATGACTTAATGACTTAATGAAAAATATAAAATTATAAAATGTCATAAACTCAATATGAACATAATCTTAAAATTTCATTCCAATTTAAAGGCTATCTTCCTGACTTTCAGCAATACTCTACGATAATATATCTCCAGAACAATAACTCAAATGTAACGTAACTGAAACTTTCTATACTTCTTTAGAAAAAATTTATAAGTATCTTCCATCACTAATAAAATCAAAAGGATTATTCTCAATCAATATTATTAACTTGAAAAATAACAGGCTTTGTTGATAAAATACTCTTTGATTGAAGTTTCAATTAATTAAATTCCCTAAATTATATTTTAACCTTATTTACGTACCTTAGCGGTTATTTGAAGAAACAATTATTCGTACATGATGAAGAAACACAATTAAACTTTTCAGGACATGGCACTACTAGAAAATTTAAACTTAATAAAAATAAAACTAGCTCCTACATTAACTAATTATATAAACTTATAAACTTGCCCAAAAAGGGCGAAACATAATGACTACATCTTTACTCTCGTAGTGTTCCTAGCAAAGTGTCCTCCGAAACGTAATCTGGTCTCGCGACTGGGGAATCCCCCCACTACTGTATTTAGAAACAGGTCTCCTATTGGGCGAAGGGAATCAATTTGACCAATCGTCGCGTGGCTTCTAGAGCCTTTGGACCAAATAGTAACTGCAAATCGGTAGTTTGTTATAATTTCCATGCTTTCTGTTTTCCAACTTATCGCACACTATATGTCGCGACAGGAAGGCTAAGTTTTAGAGATAATTCCATAATCTACATTCCTCGACGACTCGGAGCCACAATTTTTAAATATCTATCATGGGAAACTCGAAGTCATGGCCTTCATAATAGAGAGAGAAAATAATTTATTCGCTAACTCACTTACAATAATGGCTCTAGTCTATTGCGTATTAAATTTACTATTATAACTTGGGAAAAGGCCTGAATTAAAAGGAGTGCTCGGCACAATGTTGAAAGACGATCTGGCAACAGAGCAAAACGAGTAAGAGATAGCGCTATCCGCTTTGTTGAATGATAGACAAGGATAGCATACCATTGTTAATCAAACACTTCCATTATAACGTGGACCTCACAGGTCCGGTATATCTGAGTCTAGAAAAAAAGTGGCCGTTGTAGTCTCAGAGGAATTTCCACAAGAAAAAATCACTAATCGGCTTGTTTGTGAGGGTTTAAAGCTGCGTTTACCTTTACACAAAATTTATTACAAAATGTAATAACTTAATCCTTATCGATTCTATTAGATTCACATAACTTAGGCTATCATATACATTATGAACTGTGAATTTTTTATATGAAGGGGATATTGGACAAACTTTACCATAGATTTGAGTATGGAATAGAATAATAATTTGTAAATTCTTATAGGAAAGCTATATTGGACAAACTTTATCATAGATTAGTATGGAATAGAATATAATTTGTAAATTCTTAAGGAAAGCTATATTGGACAAACTTTATCATTTATTTGAGTATGGAATAGAATAATAATTGTAAATTCTTGTAGGAAAGCTATATTGGACAAACTTTATCATAGATTTAGTATGGAATAGAATAATAATTTGTAAATTCTTATAGGAAAGCTATATGGACAACTTTATCATAGATTTAGTAATGGAAGGAATAATAATTTGTAAATTCTTATAGAAAGCTATATTGGAAAAACTTATCATAGATTTAGTATGGAATAGAAAAAATTTGTAAATTCTTATAGGAAAGCTATATTGGACAAACTTTATCATAGATTTAGTAATGGAATAGAATAATAATTTGTAAATTCTATAGGAAAGCTATATTGGACAAACTTATCATAGATTTAGTATGGATAGAAAATAATCTGTAAAATTTAATATTTTTCCACCATACTGTAAAAGTTGGCTCTTTCTCCACAATACGTTTCTCATCAGTACGTGGTGAATTCGAGTTTTACTAATTAACAAGCTATTCTTCATTAATATTTTATTGAGAAGTAATTTTCAGAATTTAAATAATTAGATTATTCCTTCTACAAAGCTCTTCTCTTCTACAATGGGTTGTTGAATGCAGTCTTATTCTCATGATAGATATTATCCATTGCATATATTGTGAGATATATTGAGATATATTATTGTTGTCTGCTTTGTGAAAAAATTAATATTCAAACAAGTCTTTTTCTGTTTCAGGCATATAAAAGATGTAATTCAGAACAGGGGCAGCAACTCTTCTCAAAGATATTCCTGTAAGTAGGCTACAGTTTTCGTTATTTGTCTCAAAATTGGTTTCATCTCTATTTGGTTGTCTGAAATATCTTACTTCCATTCACCACTAGCAGGAACCCGTGCTCCGCAAGGTTCTGATTAAAAACTTGACAAACTAAAAGTTGACGTAATGAAATCTTGAAGAATTAAAAGTAGGCCTATAACCATCCTTGATAGATAAAATTGATGTGCAAAATTTCAAGTCAATCAGTTCAGTAGTTCAGACGTGATGATGCGTCAAACATAATTTTCCTATTCCTACGTGTATAAGCCTATTTTTCCTTTATTATAAATATAGATAAAAATGAAGTTTTCATGTGAGCTATGAGGTTAGTCCGATGAGCGATTTCCGATAAGCGATTTTGGGGGTTAGCAGTCCGCTAAGCGATCCATTGTTCAGAATAACAATGATGAAGGCTGACGCTATGAATGGGAGGTCTGGGGTGTCATTAATCATCAGGGACAGTGACGGAGGAAGGCCACAAGCGTATGTGTATACTATATTATATTTATGATGATTGAATCAGTATCTACCACCTTCCATAGAAAGGAATCAGTAATAATAATTGTTAAGCAAAGATCGAATAGCTTTCTGCTTCGAACAGTTAAAATTCATTCATTATAGCCCATATATATTTATACATGAAAATTTACAATTCCAACAAGTTATGTCAATCATCTGTATTCTTCAAGTGGATGAGTAACACTACTGCAAATAGATATGAAGTATCTCACAGATATCAAGAAGATTTAAGATCAACTTCACATCTAAAGCAATCTACAGTCATAAGCAATCACGAATTTTAATTTTATGCCAATCTACAATCTTTATAGTTATAGTACCGTATATAAAAGCGAAATGGCTCCCACATTTTATTCCACACATTCCATACAGATTCACATAACAGAATAAAATTCGTTTTCCTCCACCTACTGTCAAAAGTACTTACTTTACTCCCCGAAACATGATACTAAAGTGTCACTTTTTCGCTCTCGGTACTAAAAAACAGAAAAACTCCCTAGGGAGTAAAAGTGACTCCATTAAATAACATGGGGAAGCATCTCTATTTTAAAAACGTACATGTGGAATAGGTCAGAAGGTCTAAGCTCAGATGAGAAGCATATAGAGTAGTCATTAAACCAACTAAATTCAATACCTCAACCCGACATTTTGGTCGATATATAAAATTTATGTTTGTATGCTGAATTATTATTACAAACTTCATATCATATACTAAAAAAATGTATATATTTTTCTTTTTCCATGTTATTCAAAATATCAGCCAACGAATATTACTTATTAACTAATCAAATTTGAAACGGGAACTTCATCATAGCTGTAGTTTTGGATGTCATTGTTGTTACAACTTTAGCCGACAGATAGTGTTGTCGGAGGAGAACTGTGATACAGCCAGCTGTTTCTGTTTACTTTTTAGATTATGTTGTAACACATGTTTGGTCACATACGTTTTTAAAATTTATTTTATTAGCAGTTTTTATAAAAATGTAGGTGGAGGAAAAATGTTGTGTATATCACGAGTGAAAAATGTTTTTTCTCCCTCAGGAAAATTGTTGCCCTCGGCTTCGCCTCGGGCTTCAAACTTTTCCCTCAGGAGAAAAACAGCACTTTTCACTCTAGATATACAAATAAAACTATTTCATGGAAGGTGGTGGGTTCTGAAGTTCTGATTCAATCATTATCATCAATAAATCGTATTGCGAGTAAACACACGACACTACCCATTTAGCCTTCCTCTGTCACAGTTCCTGATGATTAATGACACCCAAGTCCTCCCATTCTTAGCGTTTGCCTATCCTTATTGTTATTCTGAACAATGAATCGCTCAGTGGACTATTTTTTGCTGAATCGCTCATCGGAAATCGCTCATCGGACGACACCGAGCTATGAAGTGTAGATAGTTATTATTTGCCATTTCATGAATCACATTTTTCTTTTCGAAAAATTAATTACTGTCACAAATTTATTGGACTGAATAAGAATATTCATTTTTGTACAAAACACTATGTAATCATGATCATGGAGGAAAAACTAGGCTGAGCCTGTACCACTTCTCTCAAAAATTTTGATAAATAAGGCAATGAAAAATTATATTTCAAATCCTATCAAGTAGCAATCGACTGGTAATTGATAGTTACCATAGCATTTTATTCTAACATTGTAACATTGTAGAGCTCAAGCATTAGCTTTTCTGGGAGAGCTCATATTTCAATATTAAAATAAAAGAAAACATCGTTGAATATGTTTTTAAATTAGTTTAGATTATAATTAGTTATCACATTATAAGAATGTTTTTTTTCACTTGTTTGTAAAAAAAAGAATGGCAATAAAAAAATGATTGAATTTCTATATTATTAATTTCAAATTTTTTCAACAGATTGTTCGAAAATGCATTGGAGATTTGGCTGCAAGAAGGAAAATGGACCTGAACTAAGCCGTAAATTGCATCGATATTCACATCTAAGAACCAAATGTTCAACTTTCCAATGAATCATATTATTCTGCTGTTCATATTGAGTATCATAAAATGTCTTTTTCATTGAGTATAAAATATTGTATGAACATAGTCAAGTTGTTTATAGCCGTAAATTGCATCGATTTCACATCTAAAAACCAAATGTCAACTTTCCAAGAATAATATTGTTCTTGTTCATATTGAATTCATAAAAATAATATAATTTTTGTCATACTTACTCAATTGCAGCTGTTTTCCATGCAATGAATCAAGCCGGTAAACAGCTGTTTGCAGAACAAGAAAGCATGTGATTTTCATTACAGCATACTATACTGTAAAGAGATCATATGTTTTCTTTACAGTCGAGTATGTTTCCTAGTTCTATAGTTAATATAGTCCTATGTTAATATAATAACTCAAATAATTTAAGAACTCATCTGAAATCTTATATAGGTCTTTATTATTTTAATTGAGCTTGATGGGTCTGTCTGTTATGAACTAGGTGCTACGGGCTAGGTCATGTTTATAAAATGCAGTAACTCGAGCATAAGCAGGTAATGGTTTCTGTTTCTCAGCAATATCATTCTTTCTCAGATAAATATGACAAAAAATATTGTTCGTAACTTGTACGGTAACGTATTTACCGCATTCGTATGATAATTCTGCCCTCAACTACGTTTCGGGCAGAAACAATCATACTTATGCGGTAAATTATCGTTACCGGACTTGTGACGTAAAGTACTATTACATCATTATGTTGAACACCATGTCAATAAACTGCTCGTAATTTATTGTGATAACACCGTCTTGGTCCAGATCATGCAGTCTAAACGATGCAGTCAATGTATGCAATACAATACACATCTGTATGAAATCGTCAAATAGTATGGTATTGTTGCCAAATCTGTCAAACTTTCTTACAATCGCTTCAACCGTCTGTTGGGAAATTCGATATCCAAACGTTTGCAAGGCGGTTTGAAGTTCATTTTTGTCGATATTCCCCGATCCATCCTTGTCAAAAGAACGGAAACAGTGTTGCCAATCAATCACATATTTCCAAAGTGCTCCAAAATCCTGGAACGAAACTGTTCCTCGGTTTTGCTTGTCGAACATGCCTATCATCAGTTGAACAGTTTCCGTTCTGAACGGAGCCCATGTCCCGTTGGTAAGTGCTTGTTGCAATTCCTGCGCTGTTATGTGACCGCTTCTATCTTTGTCTACTTTTTCGAATATTTTTAATAAGAATTCTTGATCAGGCATCACTGAGTTGAAAGCCATTTGTTTGATTTCTTCAAAATGAACGTCAGTATGTTAAGACAGTGGTTTTTTAGAGAATCGTTATTATTGTAACAAAATTTTACAAAAATATCGAAATACAAATAATAAGACTACAAAAAATTAGTTTGAAACAGCTGTTTTAAAAATCTCTAGTAACTCAGCTTGACTGATGATTTCTAGGTTCTGGTCACACAGAACCTAGAAATTCTAAAGATTTTGTATGTCTATTTATATCTTGGATTGCATAAAGCTGCGTTTACACCAAAGTTAATAACAAAATGTTATATTTTTTAAAATGTATGAATTCAGGGGTACTTTCTTGTATTTATAAAAAAGAATTATAGTACCCTTTACAATTAATAGAATATTAAAAAACAAGAATACAAATTGTAACTACTAGTTTCGGTGATCACAACATGATCACGGATGTTGTGATCAACGAAACTAGTAGTTACGTTACAATTTGTACTCTTGTTTTTTAATATTCTATTAATTTTAAAGGGTAGTATAATTCTATTTTATAAACAAATGGTTAATAAAAAATAATGGTTAGTTGGACCTGACAAATCAGACGACCTAGGGTCGTTCGAATAACTGGAGACTCAGATCAAGGTGAGCCGAACCCAAATAATGGGAAAAAAGCAAGAGGAAGAAGAAGAAAGAAATGGTTAATAACTCAATCCTTTGTCAAGTTCTGTTCAATCTAATAGAATCTGGATTAAGTTATTAACAAAATGTTAATAACTGGGTTTTGGTGTAGACAAAGATTAAGGTATCAATATATAGATATAAGATCGCTCTCTATGTGACCTAAGATAATTAATAAAATGGTTGTTTTTAAAATGTTTAATTTCACATTTACAGATAAATAGTAATCCAAATTCATATTTTTATGAAGTAAATGATAGCTGTGTTGTTATTGATTGAAAGTATTATAACTTTAATTGAGTTGAAATGGAAGTAGTTGAACTTTACCAAACCTACAAGTTTGAGAGTCGCGAAAAATATTTGGCATTGAAATGGAAGATATCTCACGTGGTGCTTTATTTATCTTGCAGTCTGATTGGTTTTGTTGGCAGCGCTGTAGTGCGTATATCAGAGCGCAGTTTAGATCAGGAATGCTTGTTTTACAGCAAAATAGTCGCTGAAAAAGATGAGGTTGAGGAGAAATGGTATGTGTTGCCCAGTCACACAGTTTGGAGCAAGCATCACTGCTACGGAATTATGTTTGTTTTTACCATTTCCTTTGTTTATGGAATGATATGGACGGTGTACTTTTTTACTTGCTCTGTCAGTCAGTACAGATACAAAATAAAGCGTTTGGAAAGTTTTCATGGGTGAGTACAAGAAATTACTGAATTTAACAACATATGATTCAATCATTTTTCATTTTTGAATGCGCATATAGAAATTAGTAGGTTATTAGCATTAGGTTGTTAATAATTATTGTTTTTAGATTGTAATGTACAATATTCGATAAAGTATAGCGGCCCTTGCATGCAGACAACAGTCTATCACAAGGATTGACAATGGTTGTCAAGATTGCTATATAGTAAGGTCCATAAGCTGGGTTTACACCAAAGTTATTAAGCGAGCAATTTCTGTATATCTATAGCCTATATATAAAAGCGAAATGGCACTCACTCACTGACTGACTGACTGACTCACTCACTCACTCGCAGAACTAAAAATCTACCGGACCAAAAACGTTCAAATTTGGTAGGTATGTTCAGTTGACCCTTTAGAGGCGCACTAAGAAATCTTTTGGCAATATTTAAACTGTAAGGGTGGTTTTTAAGGGTTCAAAGTTTGTCTTTTAGCATGTATATTCTTCTTATTCTCTTAATTATGATTGAAAAAAAGCCATACCATATGTTAATATAGAACTTTAATCTAGAGAGAGTGCTTACCTCTTCGAAACAGTTGTTAACTGGTAACTAAATTATTAATAATTTTGTCAGGTTGGCATTAAGTTGAGTTGACTTTGTTAGGTTGGCACCAAGTTGAAGATTGAAATGCACTACTTATCGCGGAAAATTTGATTGGGCACTGCTACTTCAATCAGAGCTATTCTTGGGAATA
Organism: Nilaparvata lugens; assembly: GCF_014356525.2. NCBI lineage: Eukaryota > Metazoa > Arthropoda > Insecta > Hemiptera > Delphacidae > Nilaparvata > Nilaparvata lugens. The sequence goes on from NC_052507.1 coordinate 75,349,296, forward strand.
TTATATTTTACTAGTCGTCAGGCTCGCTTCGCTCGCCATATCCGTTTAGCCAGACGTTTAGTCTGGACCCCCGACTGGATCGTCCTAACATATGATAAGAATGCTCAAATTAAAAATGCAGGCGAGCGAAGCGAGCCTGACGGATGGTCTGTTTATATTTTTATATATGGTTATTTATGTTCAACGGATCTCGAAAACGGCTCTAACGATTTTCACAAAATTTGGAACATAGTAGGTTTATGATAAAGAAATTCGATTGCACTAGGTCTCATCCTTGGGAAAACTCGCTGAATGACATTAAAAGGATAGCCTAATTCATCCTTGGCTGAAACAGCTGAGACTTTCGTCGTCTGTGGATAGTAAAAAATGAGCGAGTGATTCTGTGGAAAATCAAAATATCGCATCCCCGAAATTCATAAGCTGACGTATAGCCAGCTGTAAAATATAAACACGATCATTTTAGAGAATTGTGATCTGTTTATCAATAAATTAAAAATAACTTGCGAAGCTCGGTGCCCCGATATTTAACATAATGTTAATAACTTAATCCTTATAGATTCTATTAGATTGAACGGAACTTGACAAACACATAAGTTTATCTTGTATAAGTTACGGAAGCCTCAGCTGACGTCTTTCACTATCTCTATGGAGACAGCTAAGATTATGATGTTGATTAAATAAACAATCATTCTTTGTCTGAGTTTAAATGAGACGTTTTATTCCTATCTACTTAACTGGTGCCGAAACCAAAATATTATCTAGTATTTTTAGTTGAAGTTAATAGGAATTTTCGGATAGATTTTGAAAATGCCAAGGAGGAAAAAGGAAATTGCATCAAATATTGAAATTACCGGGAAAGAACCACCACTTATGGACGTGAAATGTCTCATGAATTTGATCGGATCAATTCAGGAGTTCCAAGGAGAGGTAAAAGAACTTAGTCTATTCTTGGAGAGAATGGATGCCATCCATTCTCAAATTATTGACAGCAATTTTGATGAATTAACAACTACAAACCTGCATTCGTTTTTCTTGTCTAGAATAAGTACATCAATTATGGTTGATTTGGGAGTATCGTTCAGTTCATCTTGGGAGGATGTTAAAAAAGCCCTTAAAGAACGTTATGCAGGTGCAAGGAAATCAGTCTCTGCAATGGCAATGAGAGTGTTGGAATTGAATCGTGATTTGGGAGAGTCAATTGGTAGTTTTGCCAATCGGTTATCGCAATTGGTTAAAGAATTGAAATCGAAAGTTTTAGATTCGTGTAATACTAAAGAGGAAGGGGTATGGAGAAATAAAATCTATGAAGAGTTATCAATGGAAGTTTTGTTAAGAGCAGCTTCGGAGCGAGTATGTACGAGTGTGAAAATTGCAAAACCTCAGTCTTTAGAAGAGACTATTCAAATTGTCAAAGATGAGGAGTCTTATTGGAAAGAAGCTAGTCATAGACACTCAAATTGGAGAGTGGTTGAGAATAAGAGAAGATATTCACTTAATAGTAGAACCTCTCCTGTTTATGGTAACAGATCGAACCAGAAATGGAGAACTGATGTAAAGGGATTGGTTACTAATGGGAAAGGAATAGAAAGGAAAGAGAAGGAAATTAGCACGAAACGAGTGTTGGGAGTGTAGGGAAGAAGGGCATTTTGCCAGAGAATGTCCTTACATTTATAGAAAGGAAGTTACCCCAAAAAAGAATTTTGGAAGAAGAGAAGTCAATGCTTTGAGGAGGAAGGAAAATCGCAAAAAAATTTGGAAGGTAGTTCTGATGGAGAGAGTTTAACTCACTCCTCAGATAGTGAAAATAGCTGTTACCGTTATGAAAGTCAATATCGAGAGAAAAATGAAAAAGACTGGCCTGAATTGAAGGAAAATAAATCAACCAAATTATCGACAAAGAAAGGTAGGAATAAAGATTGAGGATTTCGGATGAGGAAGCAAGGAACAAAAAGTGGATTGCAAAAAAGGAGAGCTACCTATATTTTATGTGAAGAGTTGGGATGTTTATTGCTTGTATGATACAGGATCGGACAGTACAATAATTTCGGAAGAAGCATTAATAAAAATTGATCATAGTTTGAAAATAGAAGGGTGTTCTTGTGAAATGTTAACTTTGACAGGAAGAAAAGCTTTAAAAGGGGAAGTAGATTTAAATCTGTTTGGATTGATTGGTTTTAAAAAAATTATGAGAGTTCATGTATCAACAGAAATAATGAACAACAAGTATGATGTGATAATTGGTTGTGATATGATGAGAGATCTTGGAGCTGCTCCTATCAATATAAATGGTCAATGGATAATCAAGTTGGGGGATAGAAATTATAAATCGAAAAATTCAATTGCTAAAGAAAAACATTTACTAATGGGTTCCATTGTGAGAGGAAATTGTAATGAACAATTTATAGACAAGGAACAAGAAAAATTAGCATTCTATATGCTGGAAAAGTATAAGGACACTTTATATAATGAAGGAGAGAGTCTGACAACAACAGGGAGAGTTCAGCACTCAATTCAATTAAAGTCATCAAAACCAATATTTATAAAAGCCAGAAGGTATCCACATGCAATGAAAAAAATCATTAGAGAACACATTAAGGATATGCTAGAACAGGGCATTATAAAAAAGTCTATCTCTCCATTTTGTAATCCATTATGGGTTGTACCAAAAAAGTCTTCCCCTGGAGAACCGCCAAAACATAGGGTGGTTGTAGATTTCAGAGTTTTAAATGATCAAACAGAGTTGGAGAGATATCCCCTTCCAAGGCTAGAGGATATGATTGACAGAATGCACGGAGCTAAAGTTTTCAGCACTCTGGATCTAAAGTCGGGATACCATCAAATAAGAATGAATCCAAGGGACATGGAGAAGACAGCATTTAGCTTTGAGAGAGGACATTATGAATTTACAAGGATGCCTTTTGGGTTGAAAAACGCAGTACCAACGTTTCAAAGGCTGATGGATGAGTTTTTAGAAGACATAAATGAAGAAGCAATACAAATCTACATGGATGATATCATTGTGTTCAGCAAGAATCTCGAAGATCATAAAGCACATCTCACACAGTTATTTGAAAGAATAAGGAAGTTTGGCCTTAAGCTGTCAAAGGAAAAAACTAACTTGTGTCAATCTGAAGTGAAATTCATGGGTCATGTGATTTCGGAAAGTGGAGTTCGTCCTGACAGCCAGAAAATTAGTGCAATAAAAGACATTCCAATTCCAAAGAATTTGAAAGAGATAAAAACATTTTTAGGCATGGTCGGCTATTATAGAAAATTCATTCACAAATTTGCACAGATGACTGAACCATTAACAAACTTATTAAAAAGAGGTGTGAAGTTCCACATATCATCAGATGTTATCCAAGCAGTTGAAAAGTGTAAAGAAGCAATTTGTTCAACGCCTATACTTCAGTTTCCAGATCTTCAACAACCCTTTACATTAACAACAGATGCTAGTGGGGAAGCAATAGGAGGTGTACTATCCCAAAATGAGAAACCGGTTGCTTTTGCAAGCAGGAAACTTACTCCGGCCGAGAGGCGTTATAGTACAATTGAAAGGGAATTTCTTGCTATTGTATGGTGTGTTGAGAATTTTAGACCATACCTTTACGGAAATGAATTTGTGCTAAGAACAGATCACATGCCACTTTTATGGATGAATAAGCTGAAAGAAACATCCGCCAGGATAACCAAGTGGAAAGAAAAATTGGCTGTTTACTCATTCAAAATTCAACACATTAAAGGAGTAGATAATGTAGTTGCTGATTGTTTATCTCGGAATATAAATCCTCTACAAGTGAAGCAAATTAATTTGGAAGTGATGGAAAATTGCATTATAAATGATAAACGTAATCAAATAATTCTTGAAAGACAAAACTTTGGAGGTATAACAAAAACTACCCATCGTTATGGCCCAATTCATACTTATACAATTACAATTGGCCCTCAGGCGACAGATGATGAACTGAAACATACAATAAAGCAGTTGATGGTAAGGGGGAAAGTTTATTTTATATTTTCCAAGGAAAAAGATTTTATTGATAAAATTAAGAGCTTTCATAAAGATGAATGCTGGGACTCAAAAATACACTTGATAATTTGTGATAGACAAGTTAAAACAGTTGAAGATAGAAGAGAACAACAAGAAGTTGTAGAACAATATCACATTGGAAGGACCAACCATAGAGGGGAAAAGGAAACGTTGCAACACCTGAAACGGCAGTATTATTGGCTGAATATGGCCAAAACAATAAGAAATGTGCTGGGAAAGTGTGCAGCATGCAATATAGCAAAATATGACAGAAAGCCTTACAAGACGCCTCAGATGGTCACACCTACTCCCGCAAGACCAGCAGAAATAATTCAAGTTGACATTTTCTATTACAATAAACTGAAGTATCTTACTACAATCGATTGTTTTACAAGGCTTGCTTCTGCATGGATTTTAAAGAATAAAACAGCCAAGTGCATGGAACAAAATTTACTAGCATTTTTTGGGCTCTTCAATACCCCCAACATGTTGTTAATGGATAAAGGAAAAGAATTCGACAACAATCGGATCAAAAAACTTTTAGAGGAACTTGGTATCGACAGCCACTTCACTACAGTAGGACATCCGCAATCTCATGGAATGATGGAACGTTTACATAGCACGCTAACTGAACATTTGCACTTATTAGAAGTTGATAGAAACATCTGTGGGGAAGAAGCAATGGCAAGAGCTATTCTGGCATATAATAGTAGCATACATTCTTCAACAAATTTTTCACCATTTGAGTTAGTTGAGCATCCAGAGGAGCATAGAGAAGTGGAGAGAAAAATCATGAACGAGAAAGTTCGGAGGACAAAAAAGTATAATTTGGAGGTGGCTGAAGACATGAATAAAATAAAAGTAGGTGACATAATCTTCAAGAAAAATCATCACAAGAGAACGAAATCGGATCATAGATTTGTTGGACCATATGAAGTGATTGATCTACTACATAGGAACCGAGTGGAGGTAAAAAAGCAACACAACAATGGACGAGGTAGACATGAAATTGTGCATTTGAGTGAGATTAGAAGATCGAAAAGGAACTATAATGAAGATGAGTAAGGAAAGATTTCCAAAATGTTTTTATTATGTTGTTTTCCATGTTTTGTTTTTATGAGTTCTATTTACATCTCTATAATAGAGATAGTAAAGACTGGAGGGGGGTAGTTACGGAAGCCTCAGCTGACGTCTTTCACTATCTCTATGGAGACAGCTAAGATTATGATGTTGATTAAATAAACAATCATTCTTTGTCTGAGTTTAAATGAGACGTTTTATTCCTATCTACTTAACTTATATATGATAAGTTATGTTGAATCTAGTAGAATCGATAAAGATTAAGCTATTAACATTTTCTTAATAACTTTGGTGTAACGCAGCTTTAAAATGTCAGTACGGTATTTGATTAACATTGGTGATTTGGTGTTGCCATCTTTGTCTATCATTCAACAAAGTAGATAACGCTGGCCTTTTTTCAATTCAGTTTCTTTATTCCAATATAAAACACTGTACAAAATAAAATAGAATAATCTTGGAATGATTATTTCCCCGCATGGACTGCTGATCCGCGCGCGGGGCACCTACCTCTACAACGTTGCCAGATCGTTTTCTAATAATGTAGAAGTTTAACTGATTGTCAAAAAATTCAATCTCAATAATAAAAGTTAATTTTTTAAGCATTGAATTTTTTTTATTGATTATTTTAAACAAATTTGAGCAGTATGTTGTTACATAAGATGTATCGCTATAAGCTATTTTCTGTAGATGCAGTGGCAAGGCAGAGAATTGGCTACTCTGTTCTCCACCTTTTCCCATTGGCATTACAACGTGGACCTTACTATAGTAACTGACTAATGCAAACTTCTACAACTGCCAAGATATCAATTGTTTAATAGTTTATCATTAATTTCTGGAACCCCTGTATTTGAAATACAATAAATTTATCATTAGTACAACAATAATTTATATATCAGATATATTGAGATGACTTTAAACAAATATTATCTAATTCAGAAGGCAGTGGTAACAGAAAATTGGCAAATCTGTCGTCCTATTATCTACACTGACTTTCAATCACACTACAAAGATTTTTTTTTTTTTGAAAGAAACCTATGTGAAATAAAATAGATTTAGACAAAATTTATGTTTTATTTTGTCAGAATATAATTTATTTCCTTCAAAAACTAGTAGTTCTGTGAACAGTAGACCTCACGCAGTATTCTCATCCACAAGTACCTGATTGAAACTATAGACCTTATGGAAATACAGCAATAGGCTGGCTTCTCCACACATCTGTATAATCACTTGTCAGCTGATTTATGATGAATAATTCTATATCTGATTTTTACTCTAATATTGGCGTATGAAGAGGCTCCTTTTTCCTTTATATTATCCTTGAAATACAAAATTTCCAAAACCTTGTATATAACGTCGACGCGCATTGAAAAATGAACATACCTGACAAATTTCATGAAAATCTATTACCGCGTTTCGCCGTAAATGCGCAACATATAAACATTTAAACATTAAGAGAAATGCCAAACCGTCGACTTGAATCTTAGACCTCACTTCGCTCGGTCAATTATTTTTCACTGCATTTTTGTAGGACATTCAGAAGAGTGTAAAATTATCTTTCAATATTTACCCTGCAACGATAATTGATCCATTTATTCATACAAATTAATGTTTGCAGCTACGGACCTCCACAAAGATTGGTTCTTCCCGCACTAGTTTTTAATGTTGTAATGACTTTAATTTCTGGTCCTATAGCTATTGACGCATGGAATGGTCTTGTTGTTTTTTTTTCAATAACATAATGGAAATTACCAATTCTTACGGTAGTTTTCTAATGCATAGTATTTAGAGTAGGCTATTTATTGTCATGATAATAATACATTTCAGATAAGTGAACATTTGTAACATTTTATTTGTTTAGTAATTCTTTGTCATTTTGTTTTGTCTTGTTTTTGTGTGTTTTAATAAAATTGAAATTGAAAATACAGTTCACCTAAGAGCATTTCTATTCAAGAGTATTTACATTTGAAAGATTTAAGAACATTAAGAATATTCATAAGAATATAAACTTTATTAACATCCAGTAAACACCAATTTGAATAGCAGAGTTAGTTTATACTAATAAATAAAATTCCAGAAAACGTTACTAAGGATGAAATAACAGAAACCAAATTGAGATTGATAAAATCGTGGGTAAAACAAAACTATTTTTTTGAATTGAGAACTGAGTTGGATGAATCATAAATTTTGGCAATATTAATTATTTATTAGTGTGTAAAAATTATAAAAACTCGACAATTATTATATTATTTTTCTGTGCATTTATATTTTGTTTATCAAGTACTTGGATTATTGATAAAACTCAACATCCATCAACAGTATTTTTTTAATTTGTACTGTTGTTAGATTTTAAAAAATGTATTTCTTATTTTTAGAAGTCGTGGCTGGAGCTCAAGGCTTCTTTTTCCAGTCACGCCTAGTGACTAGTTGAAAAAAATATATAATAGTTGAAAAACTATGGTATTTTAATGATTATTTTTATTTGTAAAATATTTCTTGTGTTTGGCAATAATATCGTATTATACCCTCGATTCTTGATGTATATGTCCTTGAAACTCTCAAAATACTCCACACTTTTTCATTAATTTTCTTGGTAAATTTCTTCTCATCTCCCATCAGATCCGATGACATACCGTACTTGATATCCTATTAAGATGGAATAATAGATTAAGGTAC
>NC_052507.1:75357178-75385504 GCF_014356525.2 Nilaparvata lugens
TATCTTGTATGGTATTGCCTTTCATCTCAATTTACTTGAAACAGGAGATTCCTAAATCATTTTTTTGAAGCCCAGCATTGACAGCAGGCGTTGTAATCTAACCTACTATTTATTATAGCCTAATTTTCTCAATTAACAAAATATATTTATTTCTGTGTAGTTGAGAATTGATATTGTGGTAATTATTCATATTGAATGAAAAAGACTAAGAAATTGTCAAAAAACCACAAAAAACAGAAATTTTAAACTTAACCTCACTTTGGACTATTTATGTGCCAAAATCAAGGAATTTAAGAAGTTTTGGGCAATTGCCTGTTTCTCTTTCCAAATATCGTGTTTGTGACTGTTCTAATAAATAAATAAATAAATTTATTGATACTTACAAAGACCGGTTTCGGTTATTACACCATTGTCAATCTCTGATATCTTATCTGACTCTTATCAGAGTTTATCAGAGATTGACAATGGTGTAATAACCGAAACAGGTTTTTCTAAGTATCAATAAATCTGTCTGTTTTTGACAATTTCTTAGTCTTTTTCATTCAAAATTTATTTATGATGATATATATCTTCCAAGTTACCATATATTTATTATATGTATGATATCTATTCCTTCTCTTAAAGAATATGCATAATGTAAGAGGTAAGGGAGAAGAGCAGTTTAGGGCTGTTATCTCCCAATCATTACTACATAATTTGTAATTATTGTATTGATAAATGAAATGAATGAATTAATATAATGAAATTAATATAAACTACTATTAATCAGGTGAGGTGAAACTCCTGTCGGGACGGATATTTATCATTTTCAGAGGAGAATTATCATTATTTTGGATTACATTGAATTTTTGAAAAAAATAATCATCCAACAAATAATATTCTGTTGAATATAAAATGAACTAATTTCTGCTTTATTAATATAATTAGCGACCCCGGAAAGTGTGGAGTACAAAAATTATGGTGGAAGAGATTAGTGGTAAAATAGAAAATAGTTTAGTTGTTTACATAATAAGCTCTATTTTTCTTTTTCGTTTATCATAGTTGATCTTACTCACTGCCGGCGCACAAGTTGTTCTTTGCCGGTAGTGCCATATTGCAATTGAGAATATATCTATTCCATAAATTTGTATGCAATTATTAGGTACTTTTATGGCAATAAATTTATTTGAATTCGAAAGAGGAATCACTCACCGGACAGACACATGCAATAATAGTGACGGTGATGCACACTGCACACGTGAGACCTGCGGTGATGAGAATTATTCTAGTTCCGTACTGGAGGGTAGCGTAAGATGCTATGAATGACATTCCCACTGTCTGCAACATGAGGAAACTAATATAGAAATGATCACCTTTCAAGCGCCTTTTGTGGAAAAGGTAGAAAATTATATTTGAAAAAACGCAGTTTTATTTTATAAGCAGCCTGAAATCAATGTAGATGTGACAAAAATAAAACTTTGTTTTTTCAATTATGAAGAAACTCCACGATATCAATTAATATTCAACAAATTTAACGACTTTTAAGCGCCTTTTGTGGAAAAAGTAGAAAATATTTGAAGAAATTAACCCAGTTTTATTTTATAAGTGACCTAAAATTAATGTGGATGTGACAAAAATAAAACTGTTTTTTTTCAATTATGGAAAAATTCCACAATATCAATTCCCTATTCAACAAATTTAACGATTTTTAAGTGCCGTTTGTAGAAAAAGTAGAAAATATTTGATTACTCTGTTGTATATCCATACTTTTTCACTATTAAAATTAAACTTGAATTTTAAAAAACACTTTTGAAGTGAAAATGCACTTAGTTTTGTAGTGACGATCGTTTCGACCTGTTGTTGGTCATCATCAGACTGTGGGAATTTACTCACATGACAAGGTTATGTGTGGTAAGGGATGAAGGTGGTGGAATAGGTTGCGGTGAGGGTTGGTGGATACTTAGTGAGGCGGTTCAATAGTTCAAAATTACCGCCTCACTGAGTACCGTATCCACCAACCCCCACCACAACCTATTCCTGTTTAAAATATTTGAAGAAACGCAGTTTTATTTTATAAGCAGCCTGAAATTGAGGTAGATGTTGATGTTGCTTTCCATGACGAAACACTATATAATAACTTTGTTGTGGTTCAGATACTGTGTTACGGTACTTGTAAATATTTGCAAAACACTTACTTTTCTTGGAGTGTTGAAGAATGCATTCCACTCCTGAGGAGGAGCTGAGGAACTGAGGCTGATGAAGCTCCTCCTCAGGATTGAAATGCTTTCCTCAATACTCCAAGAAAAGTGAGTGTTTTGCAAATATTTACAAGTAACACAGTGTCTGAACCACAACAAAGTTAATGTTGATGTGACAAAAATAAAACAGTGTTTTTTCAATCATGTGGAAATTCCACAATATCATATCTCATTCAACAAATTTTATCAAAAAACTATTTATATTTGATGGCTTCAAGAAAGGCTAGACGATGAAGGTTCATATAGTGAGGTCCACGTTATAATGACAGTGTTTGATCAACTTTGTTTTGCTATCCTTGTCTATCATTCGACAAAGCCGGTGATACAATCCTTTTCTAGGTCCATAACGATGAAAATTATGCTTTTGACACTGTAGAAATATAATTAATTAATGCAGAGAATCAGCATCGCTATTCATCTATCTTTATCCACTGCCGTTATAAGGTGGACCACACTATAGGAGCGTTTACCTCAGTAAATTAATGATAAGGTAAATTTCATACCATCCATAGAACTTTACCAGAAGGGAGTAGGCCTATCCCATGGACAAACTAATTAAGAAACTTAAATTCATAGATAGTGAGGGCATAAGTCGCTAGAAAAACAGTAAGAGGATTTTCATTCAATATATATTAATTATTATTATTATTAAACGAGAATCCAAATTAAATGCTGTAATTCACCCCGAAGACTTCTGCTACTGCAAATATTGACAGATGGAAATTTCCATCTAGCTGTTGACCCTTTTGTCAATATTTGCAGTAGCAGAATTCTTCGGGGTGAATTACAGCATTTAAATTTGATTTTCGTTTAATAATAATGATTAATTCATTAGCATTTGAATAATTGCAATATGTCAGTAATTTCCACCAATATATTATATTAATTAGGCAGATGATAATGAGAGATGAATGGACCCCTTAGGTGGTCCTAAAATCCTCAAGTGAGTACGGTACTGTCAACTGTAGCCTTTTCCACTTCAGATACTGTTAATCATTATTATTATTGAACGAGAATCCAAATTGAATACTGTAATTAACCACGAAGACTTCTGCTACTGCAAATATTGACAACACGGTAAACAGCTAGATGGAAATTCGATGAGCGCTACTATTTAAAAATTATTTGTCAGCCCGGGAAGCTGACTGTTTAGCTGTTTATCCTGATGTAAATATTTGCAGTACGGTACGGTAGCAGAAGTCTTCGGGGTGAATCACAGCATTTAATTTGGATGTTCGTTTATTAATAATTAATTCATTAGCATTTGAATAATTGCAATATCTCAGTAATTTCTACAAATATATGTATTAATTAAACAGATGATAATGAGAGATGAATGGACCCCTTAAGTGGGTTCCGAACCACTGTAAAAGCAATTTTACAACTCATGAATCATATTCAGAGAAGTTGGCTCAAGCGGTCACCCTTGAAGATTGTTACTAGATGAAAATTATTGCTCAAACTAAAGATTTTTCTCAATCATTTTGATGATTGATCATCAGTAACCTTGAAAACTTTGATACAAATCTGATTGTATTACAGTAATGGTTTACCAGCAAAACAAGGAATATAAAGTTCATAGGGAAAGATCTTCGTACGCTTTCATAGCACACTAGAGCCAAATAGGAGAACAGGAATACACCCCTGAAAGAAGAAAAATAAATTTAATTCATAAAAATTTCTATTCTAATCATATTAATTCGTGATTTTAAAATTAGAGCAGTGGGAGAATTGAAATATTATACACATATTGTAAGGTGGGAAACGAACTATGATAACAAAAGAGAACAGAATAACTAGAACTTTAATTAATTGGTATCTTTCGGTTTTACATGATAAATATTAATTTTTCTCTATTCCAAAAAGGTAAAATATAAATATATATACAAACACAACATTAAAATGAAATTAATGTGGAAACTACTCGTTTGCTGCTAATGATGATTCAATCTTTGTGGTTATGAAAATTAAGAACAATGATCTTATCCAGTAATCACCTACCTTTAAGATGGATCCCCCTTGGCATTCACTGGTTAATCGCGACTTACAGTCAGTATTTAAAAAAACAAAAATTAACTGAACCAATGAATAGGTTCAGAACCCCCGTCTCCCTTAATAATACAATTATTTTTAAACTACCCGATCTGTGACAGAATAACTGTATTATAAAACGAAACGAAGTCTAGCCTTTTTCACTGGATCAACCGGACTTTACTCACAGTCCTCACGAACGAGCTCTGCCCCAAAAGCTAAATTTTGGGTATTAATATAAACTCAGTCAATGCCAAACATGAAAGCCACCTCAAGTACATATTTCTATCTGTCGGACAAGCGGCACGTTTGTTATTAGAAACAGAGAGAAGCTAACGTTAATATTGACAACAAATAAAATAAACAATCTTTCTGTCGATGACAATGATTGTTCAAAGACAAAAAACTGTTCATTAAACTTTTAATTTAAAACTCTAAAATCCTGATCAATAAGAGATAAATATATGATTCATATATATGTCCCATATGACCAGGTGACAATATTGATACCAAGATGGAAATTTAAAAGTATTTATGGTACAATAGTACAACACTGAACATTGCTTCATAGACAATACTCACTCAGTACTGTATTGAACTTATTTTCAACTGAAAAAGAATACATTCCACAAAATCCCAATTTTCAAAGAATAGATCCACTAGTAGTCTACTGTTAGATGCTACACATAATTCCCCCCATGTTTCACATTCAAATTCAAATTTATTTCCACACAATAGGTACAAACATTTAACTATAAAACACAAATGCAATTCACCACAATCAAGTCAAAAATATCATTCCTTACTAAAAAATAATAAATTGAACAATAATAGCATTAATACTTTCATTCCTAACTAGTACGGTAAGAGTTTTAATGCACAATCAAACTGAATGGATTGAGGATTATCATTACATTATTATTCAACACTTCAAATAGATAGCATAAGCTTGGTGGAAATCTACTGGCATAAGTGAGAACTTGTCCGCCAGTAGGAGTAGCGCCCCAATACTAAGAGAGGAAAAAAATTATGAAGAATAAAATATTTTTATATCATTTTGAACATAAAAATATTGAGGAATATATAGGTGAAGCTGTTACTACAGAGGAGATGAGGAGCAAGTAAATAATTTATTATTTTATTTGTAGACATTAAATTATAGCATTTGCAAATTATTTATATTTTTGGAAATGTGTAATTAGAAAAAAGTAGTAATTCAAGATCAAGAATTAAGCTACCTATGCGAGGTCCACGTTATAATGCAGTGTTTGATTGCAATGGTATTGCTATCATTGTCTATCATTCAACAAAGTGGATAGCGTTTATCTCTCTCGCTTTGCTCTGTTGCCCAGATCGGCTTTTAAAAATGTGCAATTAATAATTATTAACGAAATATTTCATCTTATTATGAAATTATTTAAAAATATAATTAGTTGCTTAATAAAATATGAATGATTATTCTAAACGAGAATGAACAATTAATATTAAAACTGTATCAGCTACCGGCAAGAAGGCATTGACAAGATAGTGAGGATCGGCAACGTTGTTCTCCTATCTTTCTCCACTGCCATTATAACGTGGACCTCTAGCAATAAGAAAAAAATCAAATTGTTAAAATGTTTCATAATTTGAAAATAGGATCTACTCACATGCCAACCCACATGACCCAAAGGTTGTCAAGTGCCCATTCCTGTACCTCATCGCTGCAAAAAATTTTTTAATATAGTTGATGTTCATTCATACAGAGTTTTTGTCCACTAAAATTTGATTGACTGTAATTAATAGACTAATCTGTTTCAAACTTCAACATACAGAAAAATTATCAAATCAGATGAGCTTAACAACTAACTGAGAAGCCTATAAATAAGTTTCAAGCATACAATTGAAACTTATTCTTGGATACAGTTTTGAATTGGCTTAAAATATGATCTTGCTATGGAAAGTGGACATTCATTGTTGGAAAAACCAATAAATAAATAACTTTGGAATAAAGTCTCATTGGTGATAATTTTCAAAATTGATCTTTCCTCCGTTGCGCTTGTATCTAAATCACCAAATCCTTTAGGAACATAGTTAACACAATCGAATTAAAACTTATTCTTGGATACAGTTTTGAATTGGCTTAAAATATGATCTTGCTATGGAAAGTTGTATTTCGTTGTTGGAAAAATCAATAAATAACAATAATTTTGGAAAGTCTCAGTAATTTTTCGAAATTGATTTTTGCTCCGTTTCGCTTGTATCTAAATTACCAAATCCTATAGGAACATAAGATAATCGAACTGAGAGCAATATAACATAATAAGAAATAGAAAGACTTTATTTTTAAACTGTTACTCGGCTTGTCGCCTATGCTGGTAACATGGTTACAATAGAATTTATAATTTTACAATAATTTTAAATGTTACACGACATGATTTCATTACATTCTCGTATTAGCATCATCCCATTATAATGTGTGACATTGTATAATAATACTACATGATCATATAATAATATAGCGAAATAAAAAGGATGAATATAATATCCAATTATATTAAGCGAGCAATTTCTGTATATATGTATATATATACATATATATGGTTATGTGGTTTATGGGTTATATTTATGTTCAACGGATCTCGAAAACGGCTCTAACGATTTTTACGAAATTTGGAACATAGAAGGTTTATGATATAACAATTCGATTGCACTAGGTCTCATCCTTGGGAAAACTCGCTGAACAACATTAAAAGGGCTATTCATTCTTGGCTGAAACATCTGTAGATAGTAAAAAAGAGAGTAAGCGAGTGAGGATGAGAAAAATCAAAATATCGCATCCCCGAAATTCATGAAGTATAGCCAGCTGTGAAATATAAACACGATCATTCTAGAGAATAATTGTGTTCTGTTTACTGTTAGAGAATTCCGTTGTACAGTCTTATTAAATCACAAAGAAACTGGCACTTCACATCTATCAAATCATATACTCCACACCTGACCACTTGAAAGTACTCACTTTTGCACACAATTTAAAAAAATATTGAAAGCAGCGTTAATTGATGAATGTTTGTACAACGTACGTGATTATTTTAGAATAGATTGGAATTATTGTTTTATGTGATTCATGCTATTTTATTGTATTGCACTGATACTGATTGTAGTGCTTTTGTGTTTGTTTTGACTTACTTGGTGTTAAAAAATTGACGAAGTCCATGTATTCATGTGAATATTTTATGACCAATAAAATTCTATTCTTTTTAAATAAATAAAAGTACCGTAACCAACGAAGCTCGGTGCCCCGATATTATAAAATAATACAATCAACAAAAATATGATGTCATTAGGTATTTTGATATAAATATATCAGCAGGAGTCAATCAACGCTATAATCCCCCAGCAAAACGAGCAAAAATTATTAAATCACTTTTTGCTTTTAGAAAAAATGACTAGCAGTCAGATATTTTACAATAAATGAATTAATCACTCACATATTTTACAATAAAAGCATTAATCGCTCACTGTGACAACAAGTTGTCACAGTGAGTGATTAATTCATTTATTGTAAAATATCTGACTGCTAGTCGTTTTTTCTAAAAGCAAAAAGTGATTTAATAATAAGCAGTTCGTGATGGAAAACAACATTGAACAAAAATTATTGTTACTGAACAAAAATTGTTTCAAATCTCCAATAAAATAAATAGGAACAATATTAGAACATACCCTTCCTAAAATAAACAAAATCATGGAATTCTTGCTTTGTAATAATTTAGTTCTGATGGGCAACCATTCTTACCTAAATGTAAACAGGGCAATCATTGCAGTCGTGAATAGCAGTTGCAGAGATAGTACAGAATAGACATTTCTGACAAAATCCCTCCTCACGTCTTCATCGGAGAAAGCCTCATACGTTTCTTCATCATAGAATCCATCTTGTCGAGCCATACGATAGGGGCCGATATTTTGATTCTGCATAAAAAGTTATTCATGCTTTTAATTTCTTAAAACGGAAATTTATGAAAATTGATAGTGAGACTGATGAACTACAGTTACTGTATAAAGAGTTAGAATGTATAAACAGTTACTGTTACTTCACTATGTACTATCTCATACGAAAGATAGCATAAGAAGATATCCCACGGTACTGGGCGTTTATGTTCTAAATTTCTCTGTTAACTCTAGTCCTTTTAATGAATATGACGCTTGTAGTCTCTCATACTGTGCCGTTCTTACACTCTCACAAGAGCAAAACAGTAATAAATAGATAGTAATATAATAGACAGAAATCGGCTTGTGATAACAAAAAACGGCTTGAAATTTGGAACATAAAATACCTAAAAACATGGTATATTTTCTTATTCTATCTTTACTCTATGGTACCTTACTGTGCATTTCCTCATTTCCCCAGTTCCTCAAACTACTTTAGCCGAAAAAGTTGCTCAACTACAAAGTAGCCACACTAATTTAAAAAACCAATTAGAAGTAACTCTAAAAACGTCTGAGGAAGAAAGGTTAGGGATGGTAGAAGAAATTAACTCTTTGGAACTGATTATAAAATTACAAGATGAAGACCATAAAAAAGAAATACTAAATCTAAAAAATCAATGTAGTCTATGTCGGAGGAAATAAAGAAACTAAAATCTAAATTTGATAATACTAATTGTATATATAAACCTCCGTCCAAATGCAAAAAAATAGAATCTAACCTAAATGATGGGAAATGCTCTGAAAATGGTCGAAATAAAACGTACAGTGAGGTTTTGAAGACAGCAACCCAAAATATAGCTGAGGGGAATAAAGATAGGAAAGGGAGAGTTCTGCTACTGCGTCCAGTCTGGACGTGATTGCAGTGATCTCCTTGATAAAAGATTGAAAAATAAATTTGATGTCCAATGTTTTTTCAAGCCAAGTGCATCAAATAATGCAGTTGTAGAGTCAGCTAGGGAACAAACTAAAGACTTTGATGAAAATGTTTTTTTTTTTTTTTTTTTTTTTTTTAAGATTACGTCCTAAAGACTCCAGTCATGGAGTATAAGACAAGTCATGTTATTACATAATAATTCTAACACTAAGTAGTTCAACCTAGTTTAGGTTTGAAAGGAATTCTTGTACACTATAAAAGCTTTATCAACTAATATTTTTTCATTTGTTTTTTTGAAAATCTTCAAATCATCATTACTTTTCAAGATATGAGGTAGCTTGTTATAAAATTTCCTACCAATATAATCTGGTTTTTGTTCATAACCTACTATTGTGACCCATTATATGATATCTGCTCTGTTTCGCGTATTATACTCATGAACATCTGAATTCTGGATCACACCACTCTTTTTCACATGCATTACAACTTCATATACATACAAAGATGGCACAGTTAATAGACCAAGCTTTTCAAATAAAGGCCTACAGAGTCTAACCTTTCACTTTCTCTATACATCTGAGTGCCTTCTTTTGAATCTTAAACACCCTGTCCATATTTTGTTGAGATGAATTACCCCATACTAGATTACGTCCTAAAGACTCCAAATACTAAAATACTAAATAGCTAAAATAGCAAATATACTAAACATCATACAATATGAGATAGTATAAGTCCATGGTAAGCAGTTAACAGTAGTTTTTTTATTCAGCCTAGCAAGCTGCCGCAGGACAAATACCCCAGATGATATCTTTTTACATATCCTCTCAATGTAAGGATGCCATGTTAATTTCCTGTCCAATAAAATTCCCAAGAATGCACTTTCTCTTCTTGGTCTAATTCATTTCCCTCTACAACACATTTATTTCTTATCCTCTACTGAATTATATTTACTTTTGAATTGTAGGAATTGACATTTCTTACTATTTATTGTTAATTGCCTTTGCTTCAAGAATTGGACAATTGACTGTACTCCAGTAAAAGCATTTATTTCTCTAGACTATCAATAAATAATTGTTAAAGATAAGCGATGTGTCATCAGCAAACAACAGAGCTCTGTGATCTTTTAACTCTTTTGGTAATTGGTTCACATACAAAACAGCCAGTAAGGGACCCAGAATTGAGCCTTGAGGTACTCCAGCCTGGACCTCCAGTTTTTGAGATTTAATTTTTACTATTTCATTCCCATCCACCTTGTAAGCTCAACACACTGGTTTCTACCTATGAGATATGATTCAAACCATTTTAGTTCTATACCATTCACACCTACAGTTTTTAGTATTTAATTTAGTATTTTAGTATTTAGTTTTAGTATCTAATTGTACTGGGTGGCTCAAATAATATAAATGAACCTAACTTGAATCATCTTCCTCAAGTAACAGAAAAAATCAAGGAAATTGTGCCACTCAGCAAAAAAAACAACCTAATAAAAGTACTATTCCTAATAGGTTTGATAGGCCAGAATTAAATGAAGCAATCATTCGACAAACAATCAATCCATAATACAATCAACAGCCTAAAAAATAAGAATTCTAAACAACTGGGGATTTGTTTTCTAAATGAAAGGCTGAAAAGACATAACTTCACTAAACATGGGTTGCATCTAATCGATCTGGCAAAGTAATCTTTTGTAATAGATTGGCAGAGCTGATTGAAAGCCGTTTGCAATCCTCTGGTTTAAAACAGTCAAAAAAACAAATAACGATTTTTTAGTAAATTGGCTCAAAACAGGGAAGGGAAATAGCTACAAATGCTAGAGATAGAGTAGCACAAGATGGTAAGGTTTTTAGTATTTATCATCAAAATATTCAGTATCTTCGCAACAAAATTGACAGATTAGAAGTATTTCTTAAACAGGAGGATCCTGACATTGTTATTTTCACAGAGCATGGCTTAAAAATAAAGGAAATAAATCAAGTTAGGATTCCAGGCTATTCACTGAGATCAAATTTTGTAGAATAGCTCATAGAAGTGGTGTGTATGTATATTCACTAGCAATGCTTAACTACCCAAACTTATGAACTGGATTTTGTTAAGAGATTTTCTGTTGAGATGGATTTAGAGGTGACGGGACTAAGGTTAAAAATTGATGATCGATTTGAGGTAGCAGTGTTAGGTATCTATAGGTCACCAATGGAGACTGGCAAAAATTTTGTGAGCTGCTCCATACACTTTTGGAAATTACAACCGCTCGTTTCACAAATGTTATAGTAGTAGGAGATTTCAATACCGATTTTGCCAGGCAGGATAAAATGACAGAGGATATTAGAGATATTATTAATATGAATAATTTAGAAATTAAGGTCCACGAATATACAAGATTAACTCGAACTTCACAGACAATTATTGATAATATCCTCACAAATATAGAAGGTTGTAATGTCAGGTTAGGTAGCTCAGATCTATCAGATCATAACTATCAAATTTTAGATGTTAAGTTGCAGGCCAGAATCCAAGCAGAAAAAAAAACTTTTGTGAAAGAATTCAGCAATATGAGCTAGGAAATATAAATTGTTTGAAGCAGAACTGCTTCAAGAAATTGGAGTACCGTAACCGGGGTGAATTCGGACTACTGTGGCGAAGTCGGACAGAGCTACCCGCGTCTACTGATTTTGAATTTGGAGGCATTAGACACTCGATATAACCTCAAAAAGTGGTGACTCGAGAAGGCAGTAAGCTGTTGAATGTTGTTTACATGTTTTAAGAACCAACACACGTGATATTTCGAGTGAATAAATAGAAATTTGAAGTGCCAAAAATATTGATTTACATTTATATTGATCAAAACCTCCACAAATCATCGATATCAAGTAAGTTGAAGCTTGCACTTATTTTTCTTCGATAATACATATTCTCAACTACATAACCAAACTTTCACATTCTATGTTTTCGACTTTTTAGTATTTTTTTATAATAAATACTGAAAAGTCACACTTTTCAGGGGCGAATTCGGACATGCCAAGAATGGTTGTAAAATGGTGTTTAAAGTTTAAATGTCAAAACAAACGTAATTTTTCATTATTCTATGCATTGCGGTACAGATACGGTATCGTGACAAACTTTTTTTTTGGGGGGGGGGGGCAAAATGTTTTATGAGTGAAGGGGTGTACAACATGCCAATATTGTGTAGTTTTTCATTATTTTATGTTTAGCTAATGCATTATTGTGTACCTACATTTTTATTACCTATTCTATGCATGTCGGTACAGAGGTGTACTGTGATCAACTTTTATTGTTGGGAGGGGGGGAGTAGAATAACTTTTTCTTGAAAGGGGTACAACATGCCAATATTGTGAACTTTTTCATTATTTTATGTTTAGATAAAATGAGTTACAGTGTAATGTTTCATTATTATTAGCTTAGTGGTACGGAGGCGTACCGTGACCTACTTTTTTAAAATGGGGGGGGGGCAAAAATATTTTTGTGGAGTACAACATGTCAATATTGTGTAGTTCAGGCATTGACAAAATTCTTTTTTTTTAAGGGTTTTCAACATGACAAGGAATATAAGCCAGTCCTTGGGCCAACTGGCCACAAGAAATATAGTGAAGAATCACTTCTAAAAGCTGTAAGAGAGGTGAAGACTGGATTACTAACGATACGTAAAGCTGCAGAGAAACATGGGGTCCCAAGGTCTACGCTATCAGATTATCTGAAAAGAAGCCGTTCAGGACAAATGCATCGTAAACCGGGGGGACAACCTGTTTTGTCAAACAATGATGAACAATGTTTGATGGATGGACTCCTTGTATGTGCAGAGTGGGGTTACCCACTACACGCTGCAGACGTGAAAGATGTTGTGCAGTCTTTTCTGAACCGGGAGGGTAGGGTAGTGAAGCGTTTCAAAGACAATAGGCCTGGAGAGGATTGGACTTGGAATTTTTTAAAAAGACACCCCCAACTGACCAATAGGTTCGCGGAGAACATCAAGAGGTGCAGAGCAGCAGTTGATGCTGAGGCAGTAAAAAGCTATTTTGAACACTTAGACAAAACTCTTGAGCCTGAAGGAAGTGCTGCAATTCCACCTGAAAATTGGGTGAACTTCGATGAAACAAATTTTTCCGATGACCCCGGATCCAAAAAAGTAATTGTGCGTCGAGGCTGCCGCCGTCCAGAAAGAATAATGGACCACTCTAAAAGCTCCACTAGTGTTATGATGGCAGTAAATGGGAGGGGTGATCTACTGCCACCATTCACTGTGTACAAATCTCAATTTTTGTACCCCACCTGGATAGAGGGTGGTCTCCCAGGAATGAGATATGGATGTAGCAAGAGTGGGTGGTTTGACATGCGCCTGTTCGAGGAATGGTTCATCACGGTGGCCCTCGTCTATTTTCGTGACAAAGTGGGGAGAAAGTTGTTGATTGGTGACACCTAGCCAGTCACTTCTCAGCTGTGGTTATAAGACTGTGTAAGCTGAATGGCATTGATTTTGTTTTCTTTCCGCCAAATTCTACCCACTTATTCCAGCCGTTGGATGTTGCAGTTTTCAGAAGCATGAAAGCTGCCTGGCGTAGCACATTAGGAGAGTGGAAGAAGAGGAACAGAGGTGCTGTGCAAAAATCTGTGTTCCCCAGACTTTTGCGTGAAGCTATAGAATCCATGGGGGACAAACTTCGAGCGAACATCATTGCTGGATTTAGGGCTACTGGTCTAATCCCATTAGACAAAGAGGAGGTGCTCAAGAAGCTACCTAAGCAAGCAGATGATACTTCACCAAATTGGTGCGATGCTCTAAGAGAAAAGTTGGAGGAGACACGAAAAGGTGACACTCCTAAAAGTCGTGGGAACGCGTGACTGTCCATCCAGGGCAGAGCATCACAACAACATGTTTGAATAATGACACCGACAATAACGTCCTGCAAACTGTTATGGCTGAAGAGGAAGGAATCTTTGCATCTGAGTCTGAAGAAAGTGATGCTGGCACCTCCCATGAAGAGCTGGTCGACATCCCTGATGAGCACAAGGCTGAAGGTGACTTCGTCCTTGTTAAATTCGTGACACAAGAAGATAACCGGACAAAGTTTATGTTGGAAGAATCGAAAACATCCTTGATACAGAGAACACCGAATATGAAATTCGATTTTTAAGAAAGAAGGATGGAAAAAAGGAGATTACTTTCAGTTTTCCTGATATCCCAGACATTGAAACTGTGTCACTGGGATCAATCATAACAAAACTGAAACCCAAAAACTGCGTAGAGAAAAGTTCATGTTCCCTGGACTAGAAGACTTTGTAAATATTAAGAATGTATACTAATATTATCTGATTGTGTTCAATTCATTCCTTCATATTATCTGATTGTATTTTTGATTTTTTGCATTATTGATTTTGCATTATAGTAAATTTCAATAGTGAATTTTATGGATAAATGCTTCTAATTATTTTTAAAGGGTTTTCTGTTTTTTTTTTAACGAAAATATGTGTCCGAAATAGCCCCTAGTGTCATCAGAATTCGGAAATAAATGCAAAACAACCTGTGTCCGACTTCCCCCAACCCATGGGGAATCCGGACACAATTTGGGATTTAAAAAAAAAAACGGGTTGGTGTACAAATATGAAAATGGGATAGAAAGCACCGGGAAGAACAGTAGATTTTATATTCCAAGTATGAAAATGATCATTTTAATATAAACCACTTAAATATTAAAAAACCTGAAAAAGTGTCCGACTTCACCCCGGTTTACGGTAGTGTTTATAACAGTTGTAACCTAATTACAAATATAAGCAATTCATTGATACTCTAAGATTCACATTAGTGTATGCTGTCCAATAAAAAAAGTCAAAGTAAAAAGTAAATTAAACAAAGTATGATGGATACTGAAGATATTCTTACTCAAGAAATATTGTTAGGGAAGCTTATGAGGAATTTAAATTAGTGGGGATGTCCGAGTGAAGTCAAATACAAATGTCTAAAGAAAAACTATGCAAAAGAAGTGAGGAAAGCTAAGTGTAAGAAACAGCTGAAATATTAACAACTAGTACCAATTTTAACTCTGCTGTTTGGGAGGTAATTAATAGAAATAGGAGAGCAGCTCAAAAAGATACAGTTACTAATGTCCCTAGGATAATCGATGAACATGGAAATTATATGGATGATAGTACAGACATTTGTAACTTTTTCAATAAGTATTATCAACAGGTTGCATATAATCTCCAAAAGTCACTGAACACTAATACTTATAATACAACTACATTAAATGCTGAGCCAATTGAAAAGGTATTTAAATTTCATCCATTATCAAGAGATGAGTTGTCAAGAATAATAAAAAATTTGAATAACAAAAAAACAGTAGGATTGGATGGGGTCTCAAGCAAAATTTAAAAGAATGTGAAAATGAATTACTGGACCCTTTATTGCATCTCCTTAATACTTCACTAGAGCAGGTATTTTCCTGATGATCTGAAACAAGGAAAAATTTTGCCAATTTTCAAGAGCGTGATTCTGAAAGAGTTGAAAATTATAGACCCATTAGTATCCTAAATGTAATAAGTAAAATTTTGAAAGAGTAGTTTTAAATAGGCTATTGATGCACCTGGAAGAAATTAATTTCATATGTGATGAACAGCATAGGTTCCAGAAAGGGAAATCTACTAAGACTGCAATAGTATCCCTTGTTGAAAGACTAATAGATATATAGATTCAGGTGAGAAGGCAGCCGCAATATTTCTTGATTTATCCAAAGCTTTTGATTGTGTGAACCATAGAATATTATTGGAAATACTAAAAACTGTAGGTGTAGAACTAAAATGGTTTGAATCATATCTCATAGGTAGAAACCAGTGTGTTGAGCTTACCAAGGTGGATGGGAATGAAATAGTAAAAATTAAATCTCAAAAACTGGAGGTCCAGGCTGGAGTACCTCAAGGCTCAATTCTGGGTCCCTTACTGTTTCTGTTGTATGTGAACCAATTACCAAAAGAGTTAAAAGATCACAGAGCTCTGTTGTTTGCTGATGACACATCGCTTATCTTTAACAATTATTTATAGATAGTCTAGAAATAAATGCTTTTACTGGAGTACAGTCAATTGTCCAATTCTTGAAGCAAAGGCAATTAACAATAAATAGTAAGAAATGTCAGTTCCTACAATTCAAAAGTTATAATTCAGTAGAGGATAGAGAAATAAATGTGTTTGTAGAGGGAAATGAATTAGACCAAGAAGAGAAAGTAGCATTCTTGGGAATTTTATTGGACAGGAAATTAACATGGCATCCTTACATTGAGAGGATATGTAAAAAGATATCATCTGGGGTATTTGTCCTGCGGCAGCTTGCTAGGCTGAATGATAAAAAACTACTGTTAACTGCTTACCATGGACTTATACTATCTCATATTAGGTATGCTATTTTAGTATATTTGCTATTTTAGCTATTTAGTATTTTAGTATTTGGAGTCTTTAGGACGTAATCTAGTATGGGGTAATTCATCTCAACAAAATATGGACAGGGTGTTTAAGATTCAAAAGAAGGCACTCAGATGTATAGAGAAAGTGAATAGGTTAGACTCTTGTAGGCCTTTATTTAAAAAGCTTGGTCTATTATAACTGTGCCATCTTTGTATGTATATGAAGTTGTAATGCATGTGAAAACGAGTGGTGTGATCCAGAATTCAGATGTTCATGAGTATAATACGCGAAACAGAGCAGATTATCAATAATGGGCCACAATAGTAGGTTTTTGAACAAAAACCAGATATATTGGTAGGAAATTTTATAACAAGCTACCTCAAATCTTGAAAAGTAATGATGATTTGAAGATTTTCAAAAACAAATTAAAAAATATTTAGTTGATAGAGCTTTTTATAGTGTACAAGAATTCCTTTCAAACCTAAACTAGGTTGAACTACTTAGTGTTAGAATTATTATGTAATAACATGACTTGTCTTATACTCCATGACTGGAGTCTTTAGGACGTAATCCTAAAAAAAAAAAAAAATTTCATAAGTCATTATTTGTGAAACTGTTTTGTCATCATGAATAGCCCATATTTGATTGTAAACAAGCATTTTATAATGTTTACTATTCATGTACCATAAATTTTGATAACGTCGTCGCTTTTTGAGGTGTTATCTTATAAGTTGTTCTGAGATCGGATTGTTAATTGTCACTGATACATAAGGGCCAAACCACACGAGCAGTTTTTTTTAGATGAGTCGGCAGGGCAGAAATCTCAGATTGACTGATAGGGTTGGCGTTCGGGAATCAGCTGATAATCAGCCAATGAAGAGCTTCCTGCCTACAGACTGGTCTGAAAAAGCATAAAAAAGCTTCATGTGACTTGATGGCCCTAACATTATTGATTTGAATAACAATAATAATATAAATTGCGTTGCGGCGAAACCTTACCATTTAATTTATAGGTAATAGGTATATACTTTTATAATATTATGCAATATATTTTCAATTATTTATAGAATTATTCATCTAAAACAAATAAATGATATGCTGACTTACTGGCTGATAGCCTTGTTGGGGGTAACCACCCTGAGGATAGGGACCGTAACCTCCTTGTGGATATCCTTGTCCATATCCTCCCCCCGGGATAGCCTCCTCCTTGTGGATATCCTCCTCCGCCATAACCTCCTCCTTGTGGATATCCTCCTGGTGGTGGATATCCCCCACCTTGTGGATAACCTCCACCTTGTGGATAACCTCCTCCTTGTGGATAGCCTCCAGGATATCCTTGTTGAGGTTCAGATGCTTTCAGTATATTATCTGATGGTGTATTAACATCAGGCTTCTTTTCAAATAATTGAGTCTCTTTCCCTGCATTGTCAGTTTTCAACTCTTTTACAGGTGATTGAGAGTAAGGAGGGAGAAGCTGATTTTTTTCTCCTTTCAAATCTTTAGAGGGATTGTTCAGAGGATCTCCCAGGGACCCTCCTACACTCCGCTCATTGTCACCCTTTCCTTTTGGAGATATCTGAAAATTTAAAAATATGATAACAAATTCACACTTGTAAAGTCTGATAGCTAATGAATAAGATTGTAATTCCCTCATATTTAAACTTTTGATGTACTGTATTGGGATAAATAAATACCGTATTTATCATCAATCTATGTATGAAGTTCATTAAAGACCTCACACTAAAGTAGCTTGTATATCCGATTAGCATAATCTTGGGACAGAAATTGATTTTAAAATATGATTTGCACTCACGTTTGAAGGTTTATCTCCACATGCATTCTGTCCAGCGGATTCATCAAGCATATTGATTGAAACATGATCATCTTCAACATCTATTGCTATGGAACAATTGTTTGTATCACAGTTAGCCATCTGTTAAATATAATTTTAAATTATAAAAGCTTATTATTTTTTTCCGTACTTCATTCAATTATGAAAATTACTGATCAAATCACTTGGACCTATGTACTATTAATTTTAAATAATAGCTAGTCCAAGTTATTAATCAATTATTTTAAAATAAATATTATGAATTTCTTTACTGGCAGATTCTTGTAACTATAAACCAGTAATAACCAGTACCAGTAAACCATAATTCATTTTTAATACACTACACATTCATTATGCTTTTTTCTTGTATTTCTTTTTGAAAAGATCGCGCCAACTAATTTTTAATCTTGCTTCAGAGGATCGAACTTCGTACATCGACTTATATGGAACAGAAATCGATAGATCGATATATCGAAAATCAAAAATTAAAACATCTTCAACCTGAAAGGTTATGTTTGCAATATTTGGATTAATAATTTTCTGATTTAGATTTAATATTATTTTTGTCTTCAATTTATAATGCTTGTTACCGCATAACATTTTAATCAGTTGTAAGTACCAAATATTATATCATTCATTGTTATGAGTTCAGATTTTGTTTTAGTTTCAAAGAAAAAGAAATCTCGTAGGAAAGATAGCACTACTAGTTTATTAAGGTAACGTATAAATCTTTTTGTTTGCAATAATTTGACTTTTGCCATATAATTAAGTTTTAATTGCTTTCTATAGTTCTTAGAAAGAATAGTTCTTTCTATAGTTTTAATTGCTTTCTACCGCATTATTCCTAACCCCTGAGATAGAGGACGGAAGATTCAGGTCTTCTCTGATTTCCTATAGGACATTTTTACACCTTTCAAATTCAAACAGCAGCTTTTCATAAATTTTTTAGCTTGGCCTTTATTTCTAGCTTGGCGGTTCGGATGAAACTTTTCTATTACATGTTAAACCATCATAAAATAGGCATAAAGATAGCGGATCACCTATCAACGCTTTTAAAAACTTATCCATAATGAAAAATGGAATACGCCAACAGTACGTTTGCTTTTAAGGTTTAACTTGTTTTGAAGACATTTATCCTTAATATTACCTATAAATTAAAAATGTAAATAAAAATATTTATTAAGAACAGGCTTACCTTTTGATCTTCATTAGATATTAGATTTAACTATATTTATTGTTAATTCTCATTTTTTTATAGGTTTCATATATTTATTTTCATTTACAGAAATTAAAAACATTTCAGCTGATTGTATATACTAACTTACCGGTACTTTGATGATGCCACACGTGATTCAATGTTTATATTTTTGCCGCACAATCAATAAATTTCCAAAACCATAACATAAAATTTTGTATTTTTAAAAATGCAACACACATTAAATTATTCGAATAAAATTTAAACCTTCAATACTTTTTTCTTCAGTGATTAAATAAAGCACCAAAGCATCTTTATTCATTCAATTGGTATTGGAAATAAGTACATATTACAAAATATAATAAACGATCAGGAGCCTCAAAGGTAAATTTCGTATGTTATAGTTTTAGAAGTACGTAGAGACCATGCATAGCAAGACCTGACATTGAGGCCCTTAGTGAACGGAGAGAGTAGAAACAGCAACTGACTTGCAGCCAGCCAGTAATTTTTATCAAGTTACTTCTCGTCAAATTCCTTTTACAAATAATCGATCTAAAAGGAAATCAATTTTAACTTACTTGATACTTGAGGTCGTTGCCAAGGAGGCAGTGTCTGAATGTTTTGATTACAGTAAAAGAACCTGCATAGTTTGTGCTGTGGATGTGCTTCACTCCCAAAATGTGTTTTTTCATACAAATCCTGCAGTGATTTGTAGAGATTGTAGAGATCTGAGAGATTGGGGTGGCCTCACCAAGAGTTTATTTTCCACCAAGGTATAGAACCAAGAGTTTCAGTTTTTATTAAATTTTCCTATGAAGGCTGTTAAAAAATTGTATTGCCTGTAATAAAAGCTATTATACTTCCCTGTCAGTCGACTTCGGAGCATTTACAGTCTAGTAGCATGTCTTGAATTGTGGCCGTGTATATCACACCTTCTTTAAAAGCTTCTAATTCCTCTTGATATACGTTGTCAGCAAGCTCAATACATATTAACTGTACACTGGGAGTGTCCTGGAATCACTAAATAGTGGGCTGCAGTGATCCCTGAAGCTGGAAAATGACATGATTCTCAAAGCCTTCTTCTGCAGTAGCAGCAGGTCCAAATTAGTTTAGTGTAGGTCCAAGGACCTTACAAGATTTGATAACCAATATCAGGGAAGAAATTGCTAATATAACGCCTGCAAAGCTGGCAGGAGTCATGACAAACGCCAAAAATCGGTTTACTCAGTGTATGGAGAATGGGGTACGTCATCTACCTTATTTGATACTCAAAACTAATTGAAACAAAACGTTATATATTTGTCTACATTACAATAAATTAATACAAACTTTAAGATCCATACAAAGATTTTTATTTAAGCTACTTAAAAAAAGGAAGTTTTGCTGCCGCATCCTGTATGACCAATATTCTAGTGGATAGTGGCAAAATATTGCATGCACATCCACAAATCAAACTAGTAACTCACACATCAAACAAAACCGTTTGAGATGCTTTTTCACTTGTAAACTATAACCATTTTCCACTTCAAGTTTGAAATAACAAAAATATTTCAAAGAGTTGAAAACCTAATAGTTCATGTAAAAACACTCTATATTATGCTAATGATAAACCCAAACATGCCAGATTTCATTAATTTGTTAAATTTTCAAAATGAGCGCTTCTGACAAACGGTATTTGAAATAGCATTTCAAGTCTTGGTCTATTGTTCCATGCAATAGACCAAGACTTGAAATGCTATTTCAAATACCGTTTGTCAGAAGCGCTCACCATTTCAATTCCTACCTAGATAGAACAATAGACTAAACCCATTCCTTGACCCCTTCTATGACCGCTACAATACATTCAAAAAATCTTGTGAAAAATTATGCTGCTCAATTGATGAATAAAATATCATTTTTGAGCTCTACTAACTCTCTTTTTTCAATAAATTGTTTCTTCTTTCTATATGTATCTTTCATCCTCTACCCATTACTAACTTTCCGGAATCTAACCCAAATATTGTACTCTTCTAATCTTATTAGTTATACTGAATCGTAAATATTTAATGAAGTGCGATATTATTCTATTTTGTTTTCTTTTTTATAAGTTAATTGTAATGTTATACTATCATATATATGTCATTAAGGCTTGTACTGGAGTTTGTCTGTGAGCCTTTCTATATTTTTTTTTGGAATAGATGAATAAATAAATTTTGATTTAATATCCAAAAAAATGTGTGACAATACTTATCAGCGTTTGATGGTAGCACGTTTTAAAATTTCTACCATGTAATAGCTAATAAATAACGTAACATTGTCTAACAATATATTATCTATTTTTTTTAAATTTGAAACATTCTTTTATTTTTATGAGAATAAAACTGGTTGAAGTTCTAACCATCTTGCATTAGTTTGCCAGTTTAATTGTATTTCTTAATAAAAATAAGAACTTAGATACAATGAATTGAATTTTATTTTTACTTTGTGCTGTGATTCGAATTCTGAGACCCCGGTTGCACGAAAGTCTGTTAAATTTTAATCATGATTGAATGCCACGAGAACAAGTTACAGGTGGCTTTATTGAAAAGAGGTCTTCTCTGATTGGTTCTCGTGGCATCCAATCACGGCTAAAACTTGATAGACTTTTGTGCAACCGAGTCTTGCAGTACTTATGCAGTTCTTATAGGATTGGTTTCTGTTCGCAGGAGAATCTCTTCGATCTGCGAAGAAGTCGGCAGTTCGAGCTACTGTGACAATCTAGTTCAAGTTCTCCACAAAATTCTCTCTCAACAAAAACTTGACTCCTTCCAGGACATCTTGTGCTACGGCCTGGGAAGTGTTGAAAACTTCGCCAACTCAAAATACCAGTTCGGACTTCTAGTCAGCTTGAAAGAACACTTCAACACCAAAGTCCAAATCTACGATCCTAACTTCAGAGCAGACGATTTGACGTTGTTTGAACATTACGATTTCGACGTGATTGAGGTGAACGAGTTTGGTAAGAGGTCTATTGATAGTGCAACCCTAGTTTACCTTCCACATTGTCCGCACGAGTTATTGAACAATTTTCTGTGGAAAAATTGGGACATCACTAGTTTGAGGAAGTGTGTGATATTTGGTAACAGTATAGAACATTTCATTGATAACACGCCGGTAAAAACGAAAGAAACATTCAAGTATATCTGTAGGGTGCAGTGTTTGGTTAAGGAAGTTTCTCTTGAAAATCAATTCAAATTCTCAGACGTTTTCAACGACTTATCGGTGCATTGCATCAGTGAGGAAAACGCCACCGATCAACTAACGTGTGACTTTTTCGATTTTGACGAAGAGCCAAACTACGATACCCTACCAGTAGAGTACAGGAAAACTCTGAGCTAACACGATGAGTGCTCTAACTAAGAAAAGCGTTCTTTTGGGCTTGAGAGGTTTGATTTCAGAGTTGAGAAAGTGCAGTCCAACAGGTAATATGAAGGAGTCGCTTGTTATGACGTACATCTTCGAGCAATACCGTAACTTTAAGGTGACGGATGAACAGCTGTGTAAGGCTCAACAGGAGATGAACTTCTTGGCACAGTCTTATCATTGTTATTTGAGGAGTCTGAGAGAGTATGAAGAGCTGCACAGTCAATATTTGAGCAAGGGTGAACGCACAGTCAAGCAAACGGCCGACTTGGTTGGCTTCAAACTTCCACATGATGCTAAGTAAATGTTGGAAATGTGCATTTCAGTAGTCGATATTGTACCTGATCTGTACAGTCTTTAATTATTCTCATTGGTTAAATCTTATGTTCTGTTGATTGGGATATAGTTACGCTTTACAAATTTTTTCTATTAAGAAATAGTGTCATAAAGTATAAAGCTTGTTAAACTTGTATCGATTCAAATTTACTGCGGTTGAAACTTGAGTTATCTTTCAATTAAAATGAAAAAGTTTGTAATATTTGTTTTGTTCTTGAATTTTGTTTTTTCCTCTAAATGTCCGGCAGGTAGTTTTTTGCTCCCCTTCATGTTGACCTGCCATCGTTACCTAGATTGTAACGATATCAAAAGCATTCGAATTGTCAAAGAGTTGAATTCCGGGTTTGTAAAAACCGTATACTTAGCCAAATGGAAGCATTACAATGTAGTTCTTATGAAACCCAATCGGTTCGGTTTTGACGACGACTTTAAAACCGGATTATCAATGTTGAAACTGATGAACCCGAACGACAAAGTCACTCAGCTCATAGGTTACTGCGAGGAGCGAAATATCATACTAACAGAGTACCATATGAATGGAGATGCTAGGAACGTGTTGGCTCTAATGGAGAAAAACAGTTCTGTTGATACAATCGAGAACCGGTTGAAGTTGTGTATCAACTACGCCGAGTTGTTACAGATGTTGCACAGTGGTCCATACGGCACTAGAGTGGCCTGTGACTCGAATACTTTAGAAAAGTTGCTCAGTCAGTTTCTAGTCACATCCGACCTGAAATTGATAGTGAATGATGTGGATGCCCTGCCACAAGTTCAACTGAACTCCTCAATTGTGTGCGGATCTCGGCGGCTGGCTGGAGATTTTGTTGCTCCTGAACAAAAATCAACGTCTGTGATTGGCTACAATGAGAAAACGGACATCTGGAAAGCTGCCTCTGTGTGCCAGTATTTCATTGAAGGCCATAAGGACTCGAAGATTGTTTTGTACAGCATCTACGAGATGCATAAACAGTGCAAGAACAGGGATCCCAACCTGCGTCCCTCGGCTGACGAACTGGTCGATGGCTACAAGCGTGTCTTGTACGATCTCATTGCGTCAAGATCTGAATTGTAAACTCAAATGGTTGTTGAGATATAACTGCTCTGAAGGTAAAGATCTAAATTGTGAATAGTGCAGTACAGTCGCTTTCTGTAGTTTCATCCTTTTTTCTGAATAACCCTATGTAAATAAAAAGGTGTTGCAAAAGTATCTAAATTTCAATGTTCTCTTGTCTTTCATTTATAACTCAGTATGTGTAGACAGTTGAGGTCCACGTTATAATGGCAGTGGAGAAAGATAGGAGAAAAACGTTGCCGATCCTCAGCCTTGCCACTGCCTTCTATAGAAGATTAACGATATTAAAAGCATTCGAATTGTCAAAGAGTTGAATTCCGGCTTTGTAAAAACCGTTTACTTGGCCAAATGGAAGCATTACAACGTAGTTCTTATGAAACCCAATCGGTTCGGTTTTGACGACGACTTCAAAACCGGATTATCAATGTTGAAACTGATGAACCCGAACGACAAAGTCACTCAGCTCATAGGTTACTGCGAGGAGCGAAATATCATACTAACAGAGTACCATATGAATGGAGATGCTAGGAACGTGTTGGCTCTAATGGAGAAAAACATTTCTGTTGATACAATCGAGAACCGGTTGAAGTTGTGTATCAACTACGCCGAGTTGTTACAGATGTTGCACAGTGGTCCATACGGCACTAGAGTGGCCTGTGACTCGAATACTTTAGAAAAGTTGCTCAGTCAGTTTCTAGTCACATCCGACCTGAAATTGATAGTGAATGATGTGGATGCCCTGCCACAAGTTCAACCGAACTCCTCAATTGTGTGCGGATCTCGGCGGCTGGCTGGAGATTTTGTTGCTCCTGAACAAAAATCAACGTCTGTGATTGGCTACAATGAGAAAACAGACATCTGGAAAGCTGCCTCTGTGTGCCAGTATTTCATTGAAGGCCATAAGGACTCGCAGATCGTTTTGTACAGCATCTACGAGATGCATAAACAGTGCAAGAACAGGGATCCCAACCTGCGTCCCTCGGCTGACGAACTGGTCGATGGCTACAAGCGTGTCTTGTACGATCTCATTGCGTTAAGATCTGAATTGTAAACTCAAAAAGTTGTTGAGATATAACTGCTCTGAAGGTAAAGATCTAAATTGTGAATAGTGCAGTACAGTCGCTTTCTGTAGTTTCATTTTTTTCTGAATAACCCTTTGTAAATAAAAAGGTGTTTCAAAAGTATCTAAATTTCAATGTTCTCTTGTCTTTCATTTATAACTCAGTATGTGTAGACAGTTGAGGTCCACGTTATAATGGCAGTGGAGAAAGATAGGAGAAAAACGTTGCCGATCCTCAGCCTTGCCACTGCCTTCTATAGAAGATAGCTGACAACGCTATATATGATGCAATATCAACTACTGTTCATTCTAGTTGGAAAAAATTAAACTTATTCATCAAGAGAATATATAGTATTTTTCAATGAATAAATAATAAATTTTCATATCCGAGATAAAATATTTTGTTAATTATATTTCTACATTGTTAAAAGACGATCTGGTAACGTTGCAGAGCTACGGGGAAAAGGATAGACATTCTTTAGAAGATAGCAGATACCAGTTTATCTTATACAGAGTGTCCCATGAAAGGTGTAACAGCCGAAGACCATGGATTCTACATTGAATTTGCAACAAAAAATGACCGGTAATATTTTCTTATATCGACCTTAGTTTTCGAGATATATCGATTTTTCGATATTTTTTAAAACGTTAATGACTAGAAAACTATCAGTCAAAATCTAATTCCAAGGACATGGTTGGAAAGAGGAAGAAATTTCCAATAAGATTCATATAATTTGTTCCTTTTTTTGACGTTTTTGAACTTTTTATGAGCGTTCAAAGTTGAAAAAAGTACATTCGTCTAGTTCAAAGCCAAATTTCAAACAGTTTGAACGCTCATAAAAAGTTGAAAAACGTAAAACAAAGGAACAAATTATATGAATCTTATTGGAAATTTTTTCCTCTTTCCAACCATGTCCTTGGAATTAGATTTTGACTAATAGTTTCCTAGTTATTAAAGTTTTTCAAAAATATCGGAAAATCTATATATCTCGAAAACTAAGGTTGATAAAGAAAATTTCACTAGACATTTTTGTTGCCAATGTCATGTCGATTCTATGGTCTTCAGCTGTTACACCTTTCGTGGGAGACCCTGTATAATATTAATTCAATATATTATATATATTAAGTCAATAAATCAATTATATTTTATTCGCCAATAAAATATATTTTAATCATTTAATGATAAAATTTAGATTAAATATTTGGTTAATTAATCATAAATCGATATTGTTGAAAAGAGATCTGGTATTTTTTTTCAAATCCATGAGATTTAGAGGAAAATTCTACATGGTGTTGTTGATTGTATGAAACAAAAATTTTCTAAAAACATTCATTTTTGAGAAAGTTATTAAATTTACTAAAAATGACCAAAAATAACTTTTAGTTGTTTTTGGTCATTTTTGGTAAATTGAATAGGCTATTTTCTATAAATATCCATTTTTAGAAAATTATAAAATAATAAGCAAATATCAATTTTTTAGAAAATTATGCAATTTACTGAAAATGACCAAAGATAATTTTTGTTTTATTCAATCAACAATACTAAATAGAATTTATCCTCTAAATCTCATGGATTTATCTCTTACCGAATTTGAAATGTCCTGTCCCAAAATTTAGAATTTAGACGTTCATATCTCAAAAAGTAATGGTCGGAAAAAATGTTTTCCTGAGAAAACTTTTTCATGTTGATAGCTTGATGATATATAAATTTAAAAATATCACCAGTAGTAAAAATAGTTCATTTTTAGCCTTTGCACAGCCTTAATACTACAAGGAAGCTATGCAAATGAGCAAGTGAAGCTATAATATGCAAGGACATAGCTCGTGGACATAGCTCTACAAGGATACTTATAACATGCAGCCGTATATAATTTATCAATAAACTATATTCGTCTTACAAAGAGATTCATATCAACAACAATGACTTAAAAATAGTTAACAATGGCATGGCGAATAGTCAGTCACATTTACCCGTAAAATATATGGAAATGTTTACAATCTATTGACAAAATATCAGTTCATCGATCATTTTCCTCCTCCAAAATCATTTTAAATCACTCTATTGACAAAACTATCAGTTCATCGATCATATTCCTCCTCCAAAATAATTCTAAATCACTCTATTGACAAAAATATCAGTTCACTGATCATACTCCTTCTTCAAATACTTGGCAATGGTGTTGAGCTGCATGTTGGTTGTTCCCTCGTAAATTGCGCCGACTTTGCAGTCTCTGTAGAACTTTTCCTGTGGAAAATCAGTGGTAAATCCTACACCACCCATCAAATCTATGCAGGCCGCTGTTGTGCGCGCTGCCATATCTACAAAAACAAAATATAAATTATGTTTATAAATAAAGAACAGTACGTGTTCAATACAGAAGTATTTAACAATTACGAAACTCGGTACAGGTAAAACTAAGAGATGAAATTCACCACACAGTTCTACGAGAGGAGAGTGAAAAACTCTGGTATATTAAGGTGCGTACAGATATACGAGCCTCGGACATGAGAAATTCACTTTTAATCAGCTGACTGTATCTGTATTTTTACAGAAACGGTAAGATACAGATATAAAAAGCTTGGCATCACCTGATCGAAAGTGAATTGCTCATGTTCGCGGCGCGTATATCTGTATGCACCTTTAGATTGTTCAATGCTCTGCAAACGCATCTTAAGGAAATGAACGGTAAGTATTTTAGAGAAAAAGAGCTATTGAATATCTGCGCAGGTCAACCTCCTGATGAGCTTGAGCTGATAATACACTGTCATAACAACATCACTGTTAACTGCACTTGTCCAACAATAGAAAGAGTTAAATCAATCAAATATTTAGGTGTTTCCGTGGATCAGCATATTAAATGGGACATTCACATTCAGAATCTATGCTTCAAACTGAAATATTAATAACAATTTTTTACAGAATTAACCATTAAAAGAC